>NC_067401.1:23512769-23795269 GCF_016432865.1 Antechinus flavipes | reverse complement strand
CCAACTCTGAACAGAGCGGTGACAGACCGACGCTCCAGGAGCCAGAGATTTTCATAAATGGCCACTGAAAGGGTCATTTTGCTTGATTATGTGTATTTGTCAGGGCAGGGTTGGGGTTTTGTGGGGAGCAGAGAGTTGAAGGGACAGCAAGACTAGAAATAGTGCTGTCAGAAAGGAAAGGAGGGAAAAGAACATCAATGAACGCTTTTTATGTTAAGGAGAAAGCAGAAAGCAGTACAGAGGGAACCAGGACAACGTGGAAGCTGATGTGTCGAACTTATATTAAATATTAAGCATATATTATATACTTAAAGAAAAAATAACAACCAGCTGGGGCAGCCGGGTGGCCCAGTGGATACAGCACCAGCCCTGAAATCAGGAGCACCTGAGTTCAAATCCGGCCTCAGAAGCTTCCTAGCTGTGTGACCTTAGGCAAGTCACTTAACCTCAATTGCTTCAGCAAAACAAACAAACAAAAAAACCTTATTAGAAACAGAGATTTGTGATTTCAAAAAGCTCTTTTTTTTTGCTCTTTGTTTATGGAAATAATCATGTTTTTGATATTTATCAAATTCAGATGAACTAAAACAAAATGTAAATAAAAATCCTGGGGGGAGGGCAGGGGAAGGATGTGGGATATTAGGCCGAACTCCCTGGCAGTGACCGCGATGGAATGGCACGTCCCTTTCTCCGGGCTCGGTTTCCTTCTCGGTAAAACGAGGCTGTGATTGCCTTGACGTCTCTCCCAGCTCTGAATGTCTGATGCTTTGTTCTTGAGCCATTTTGCCTCCCTGGGTCTCAGTTTCCTCATTTATAAAAGGAAAGCGTTGGGCCTGGTGGCCTCCTATCAAGTCTAGGTGAAGAATCGTGGGATCATCCGCCTCCTCGCTCAGGGAGAAGGGGCTTCATGCCGTCGCCCTGAGGAAAACCTGATACTTGCCCCAGCCCCACAATTCCTAGGGCCAGCCCTGCCTCCTGGGCCAGTCTGAATTAACCGGTGGTAAGGGGGGGGGCAGGGGGCTACCTGGGCCATCGGGATGAACTGGGGAGGAGAAGACTCGGCTCTGGCTGTAGGAAAGGCGGAGAATAAAATGAGGCGCAGGAAGAGGAAAGCAAGGTCAGACCCAACAGTCTGGACTTTCCAGGCCAGAATCTGGCAGAACAGAGTCCCCGCCCCCACCTCTCCTCCTCGTGAGCCAGAGTCCTTGAGCAGGATCCCGGCCCTGCCACGGCCGGTGCTGACTTGCCTTTTTAGGAGATGGCAACAAATTCGTACAAGGTCAAGGGAAGCAGCGAGAGCGGGGGAAACAATAAAGCCACAGGAGAGCAAGGAGCGAAAGCCGCCTCTCCCGCAGGAAAGCCGGGGCCGCCTCGCTGTCCCTGCCCAGAACCTGCCCGGTGCCGTGGGTTTCGGGGCCCGGGGATGGCAGCTCCTGATGGAGGCCCCAGATTGGGGCAGAGGATGGCACGGAGACTCTCTGCCTGAGCCTGGGCCCTCGGAGGCTGTGCCGGCTGGGCCTGGGTTCTGGCGGGTCCGTATCAGGCCTAATCCAGCGTTCTTTCCGCATACCAGACTGCCTCCCGTGGGTCCTGAGCTTGAACCCTGGATCGGCTCCACATTGTGTGGGGAGTCATTCTTCTCAGAAACTGAGCTTCCTCCCCCGAGGAGGTGTCGAGATCGGGGGGTGTCTGAGGTTTCTTACGAGTCTGACATTTTGTGAGAGGAGGGAACGCAATCATTACCTCCATCATCCCCATAGAAGCTCACAAGTGATGGAGGGATGAAGGACAGTTATTCCCACTTTACAGATGAGGAAACTGAGGATTAGAGCAGTTAAATGACCTGCCCACGGTCACAGAGTCAGTGTGGGAGGAAGGGTGTGAGTTCAGAGTTTCCCAAGTTCAGTGTGTCTTCTAGGTCGAAACTGAATTCACAAAGGAGGGTCTGGAGGATCAGGACTGCGAAGGCAAAAGGAGCCACAGTGTATTTGCACCACGTGTCCCGGTACGGGCCGCCCTGATAGCTACAACCAAATTCTGGGCCCTGCTCACCTGAGCTCTCTCTAGCCACACTCCCCTCATCTTGTTCTTCTGAAGCTGATTTTTCAAACCCAAGCATAAGACATGACTTTTGTCCCTATTAAATTTCTTTCTGTTCAATTTGGCTCCATGTTCCAGCCTGTTGAGCTCTTTTTGGGATCGTGTCTCTGACCTCCAGTATATTTCCTTTCCCTCTCAGCTTAGAGTCATCTTTTTATATGATAATTATGCCATCTTCTTCTTCCCAGCTTCTGATTTAAAATGCAACTCTACCTTGGTGTGAAGTAGGTGATATTAATCTTAATTACCCTATTTTACAGATGGGGAAATGGAGGCTGAAAACAATTAGTCTAAGGCAGGAGTCCTCAAACTTTTTAAATAGGGGCCAGTTCCCTGTCCCTCAGACTGTTGGAGGCCGAACTACAGTAAAAACAAAAACTTCATTTTGTGGGCCTTTAAATAAAGAAACTCCATAGCCCTGGGGGAGGGGGATAAACGTCCTCAGCTGCTGCATCTGGCCCGCGGGCCGTAATTTGAGGACCCCTGGTCTAAGGTCACTGATGTGGTTCTGAATGGTGAGTGGGATGGAGAGAAACTAAAGAATTGATTCCTGAGGCCATGGTTCCCCTCTGGTGAAATCCAAGTCATATCAAACTCTTGAGACCTGCCTTCTGTAGGGGTCTCAAGCAGTCTGACTTTGCCATGTCCTTTCACAAATCCCTGTCCCTGAGGTTAAATTTTCCCTGCAAAATCTTCTTATTGGCCATCCCTTGGCTGCTGCCTTTCTTTGGGTGGGCCCCCCACGGCCCTCTTGTCTCGTGGTATCTTTCTCCTCATCCCCTCCCACACCACATGGCACGAACTGATGCAAAATGATGAAGATGAGCAGGGCCAAGAGAGCCCTGTGGGCAGTGACAGCAACATTGCAGGATGATGAACTTGAACGACTTAGTCATTCTCAGCGGCACAGTGATCCAAGACAGTATCAGAGGGCTAAGGATGAAGCACAATCTCAGCCTCCAGAGGAAAAATACTATTTAAATACAGACTGAAGCATGTGGTTTTCATTTTTTCTTTCTTCCCTCCTTCCTTTCTACCTCCTTCCTCCCTCTCTCCCTCTTTTCCTTCTTTCTTTCCTTTCTTCCTTCTTCCCTTTAATTTTCCTTCCTTCCTTCCTTCCTTCCTTCCTTCCTTCCTTCCTTCCTTCCTTCCTTCCTTCCTTCCTTCCTTCCTTCCTTCCTTCCTTCCTTCCTTCCTTCCTTCCTTCTTTCTTTCTTTCCTTCCTTCTTTCCTTCCTTTTCTTCCCTATCGCCTCTTTGGCCATTTTCACCAGGAATGTCAAAAACCTTCTTTTTTATATTCTCTGCAAACTCAAGGTCATCTGGCATTTTGCTTGGGATTGGACAGTTTGAGCTCAGCTCTTCATCTGACCCTCTTGTGTGACCCTAGCCAGGCTGCTTTGCCTCTGTGGGCCTATTTTTTAAATCTGTGAAATGGGAATGTTCCCTCCTGGGGCCACTGTACCCACAGAGGACGATTACATAGATATGTATAATAAAGTCTTGTATAAACAAGTCACCTTCTTTCTGGAATACAGGGACTGACACTTCAGGGCAGTGCCCTTGGGCTTGCTGGGACCTTTCCTTCTTGTCTCTTTTGATTCTCTTTCTCATGATGATCATTCTATTTGTGTGAAAGAGTAAAAGGAACGTTTCCTCAGAAGGAGGCACCGGCTGCTTTCTGGATATCCCATCTATAGGTTCTGGCGGACTCCAGGTCGGAATTCCAGCGGTGTTAATGTTTTCCATTAAGACAGCATCCTATCTTCCCGGCTGTGGCTCTTCTGGGTCTGGATCTCTTCTTGGGATTACAGGATCTAGAAGGGATCCCAGGTGCCATCTTGTCCAGTGCCCTCACTTTTCAGAAGAGAAAACTGAAATGTGACAGAGTCCCTCGCTTGAGTTCACGGAGGGAGGGGTAACACGGGTGGCCTCGGATTGTTTGGAGAGCTCTAAGTTCTCACTTAGGCAGGTGCATCAGCCCAAACCCCTAATCCAACCAAATTAGGCGAGGTTTTTTCCCTTAAGAGACATTTAAACCATTCCCGAGACTTAACTGACTTAGGGGCCTAAGGGCTTGGGCTGTGGACACCCTTCTTGGCTGCCCAAGTACAAAACAGCCCAGAGGACCCGCTTCCCCTGTGATCTGATACTTAGCTGGCGAACCTCTACATGTCCTTCACATTCGGGGAGTTTCGCTTAGCCATGTCAATTTCTACTATACTTTTAAAAAAATCCTAATTTTCATTTCTTAATTTAATTTTCCACAGTCTCTAAATATTGTGCTCCTCCAGCCCCTCTCCCACCCATTGGGAAAATAATACCTATTGATGTAAATCCTCATTGAATATCCTTCCCTTGACATGGTGAAGTGAATTTCCGATTTTTAACAGTAGAATTGCCTCCAAGGGTCTCGCTTCATTCTAATACTGGATTTCAGTTTCCAGAAAACATAACCTGAGTCAGGCCCGGCCCCCAAAGAACTGCCCTAGGAGGACCAAGGTAATGGTGACACCTGATGGAGGGGCCGACGTCGGTTTCTCGCTGGTGGGCTCCCCCGGTGGAATTGGTTTACATGCTGGTTCCAGCCCCTTTGGACCCCTCTTGGGCCGGGCAGGACTCTTATATCAGAGGATCCTGTCACAGACTGTGTTCAATCTTATGGGAAGAACAACAGCTCCTAGTCAGCTGAATGGGAGTCATGGCAGCAGCGCACTCAGGAACTCAAAGCCTTTCCTGTGTGGGGAAGGACCTTCCAGCTCTGAAGGGTCAGCTTTTGAGAACCCAGTGTTATCTCTGCCCATCAAAAGGCATTACAGAACTTCAGCTGAGGAACATGAGATTCTGGATCTGAACTCGTGCTTAAACTGGCCAAGTTCCATCATTCATGAAAACCAATGAAATGCACGGCCTCAATGTTAATGTTTCTGAGTTCTGTTTTGGTTAATAGGAATTAAACAATGGGAGCTTATAAAATAGGCAGTGTGGCCTAGTGCATAAACTTGTGTAGCCTTGGGCAAGCCTTGGGGTCTCAGTTTCCTCATCTGCAATATGAGGTGTTTGTACTAGATCAGGGGTTTGTTTTTAAAAGAGAGAAAAAGAGAGAGACACAGAGAGAGAGACAGAGACAGAGAGAGAGAGACAGAGACAGAGACAGAGAGACAGAGAGGGATAGGTAGATGGATAGATAGACAGATGAATAGATAGATAGATATGATAGATAATTAGATAGATGGATGGATGGAGAGATATGATAGATGATAAATAGGTAGATAGATGGATAGACAGATAGATACATGATGGATAGATATGATGGATGGATGGATAGATGTAATGGATGGATAGATGGTTAGATAAGGTAGATGATAGAGAGATAGACAGACAGATAGATAAGTGAGTAGGTAGGTAGGTAGGTTGGTAAGTAGATAGGTAGGCAGATAGAACTATTTCCATGTATCACAATCCTAAGTATTTTATTTAATGCCTTTAAAACCATTCTTCTCACAACTCTGAGATACCATTACACACCTGTCAGATTGGCTAAGATGACAGGAAAAAATAATGATGAATGTTGGAGGGGATGCGGGAAAACGGGGACACTGATGCATTGTTGGTGGAGTTGTGAATGAACCCAACCATTCTGGAGAGCAATCTGGAATTATGCCCAAAAAGTTATCAAACTGTGCATCCCCTTTGACCCAGCAGTGTTTCTATTGGGCTTATATCCCAAAGAAATACTAAAGAAGGGAAAGGGACCTGTATGTGCCAAAATGTTTGTAGCAGCCCTGTTTGTAGTGGCCAGAAACTGGAAATTGAATGGATGCCCATCAGTTGGAGAATGGCTGGGTAAATTGTGGTATATGAATGTTATGGAATATTATTGTTCTGTAAGGAATGACCAGCAGGATGAATACAGAGAGGCTTGGAGAGACTTACATGAACTAATGCTGAGTGAAATGAGCAGAACCAGGAGATCATTATACACTTCAACAATGATACTGTTTGAGGATGTATTCTGATGGAAGTGGATCTATTCAATAAAGAGAGCTTTAATTGATCAAAGATGGACAGAAGCAGCTACACCCAAAGAAAGAACACTGGGAGATGTCAACTGCTTGCATGTTTGTTTTTCTTCCCGGGTTATTTCTACCTTCTGAATCCAATTCTCCCTGTGCAACAAGAGAACTGCTCAGTTCTGCAAATATATATTGTATCTAGGATATATTGCGACATATCTAACATATATAGGACTGCTTGCCATCTGGGGGAGGGGGTGGAGGGAGGGAGGGGAAAAATCGGAACAGAAGTGAGTGCAAGGGATAATGCTGTAAAAAATTACCCTGGCGTGGGTTCTATCAATAAAAAGTTATTATAAAATAAAATAAAATTAAAAAAAAAAGAAAAAAAAGAAAATAAATGAAAATCTTCTATTCTAAAAAACAAACAAAAAAAACAAAACGTTCTTCTCCGAACATGCCCAGAGACTCCTGGGCAAAAAGGGGTCCAGGAAGGTGTCCAGGACGTGTAAAAAAGTTCAAGAAGCCCTGAAGTAGATGGATTCCAAGGCCCTTTCTAGTATGGAATCCCCATGATCTCAATGCAATTCAAAAATGGTTCTTGCATTTCCATTGCTTGCCCGTAGAGGGAGCCCCAGGATCTCTTTTTATGATCAAACCCCACAAAGCTTTTTCCACAGGAGCCGGGCTGGGAGACAGGGTCAGCCCCCTGTGAATATAGTTGGGAGGTGGGAGCAAAAAGGCCTGACTGGGGCAAACAGAATGGCGTCCGTATTGGGGCTAACCCGCATTAGAGAGCTGCGGTTTTCAGAATCTATTTTGTCAGGAGATAAGGCCACAGAGGTTACTTTCCATTTCACAGAGAAGGAAACTGAGACCCCGAGAAAGGGAGTAAGTGACTAGTAGTTAATGACAGGGCAGGACTCAAAGCCAAGACTCTTTACTCCAAATACTTGCTTTTCACTGCACTGTGCTTCCTCTCAGATTGTCACCTCAACCACTTGAAGCTTATTAATATGAAAATTTGTTGTTCATTTATTTCAGCCTTTTCTGACTCTTCATGACCCCATTTGGGGTTTTCTTGGCAGAGATACTGGAGTGTTTGGCCATTTCCTTTTCCAGCTCATTTTACACATGAGGAAACTGAGGCAAGCAGGATGAAGTGCCGTGCCCAAGGTCACACAGCCAGCAAGATCTGAAGTCAAGAAAATGAGTCTCCCTGACTCCAGGCCCTGTATTCTATTCACGTTAGCACTTAGCTGCCCCAAATTGACAATATCTAACTCTCATTCATTCATTCATTTAACAAACACTGATCCGGTGTTTCATTGTAGTACGTTACACATTGAGGAAGAGAAAAAAAAAGAAACCTACAAGAAGTTTCATTAAATGGGATTTGAAATGTCATTTGTTGGAGTGTGACAATCTTTAGATTAGAACTTACTGAAATTTTGGGCCTTTATTATCGTCAAACTTTGCTTTCCAATTACAAAACCAAAAGGATTGGAACCTATTCCTTAAAATAGTCTGACTTCACTTATTTCTGATAAGTAGTATGCTGAGTTTGTTCTTTGTTGCCCTCCCAACATGGCTGACCATTCACTGTACATTAATAGCAGAAGAAATCTGTGTCTTTTCAGCCGATGGTGCTTTTTATAAGATTTTGTGGTCCCTGGAACCTCAATTACTCTTTAAAAAGATGATTTTTTTAATGTTTAAAGCATTCTTATTAATTGTATTTTTTAGTTCCCTACAAAGTCATTTATTAAGAGTTGCTAGAAAACCTTCACCTTGTGAACCTGGGGCCCACTTTCCTGTAACAATAGATAGCGTACCACTACACACCTGTCAGCTTGGCTAGAATGACAGGGAAAGATAACGCAGAATGCTGGAGGGAATGTGGGAAAACAGGGACACTGATACATTGTTGGTGGAATTGTGAACACATCCAGCCATTCTGGAGAGCAATTTGGAACTATGCTCAAAAAGTTATCAGACTCTGCATACCCTTTGATCCAGCAGTGTTTCTACTGGGCTTATGCCCCAAAGAGATACTAAAGAAGGGAAAGGAACCTGTATGTGCAAGAATGTTTGTGGCAGCCCTCTTTGTAGTGGCCAGAAACTGGAAACTGAGTGGATGCCCATCAGTTGGAGAATGGCTGAATAAATTGTGGTATATGAATATTATGGAATATTATTGTTCTGTAAGAAATGACCAGCAGGATGAATACAGAGAGGACTGGAGAGACCTACATGAACTGATGGTAAGTGAAATGAGCAGAACCAGGAGATCATTATACACTTCGACAACGATATTGTATGAGGACATATTTTGATGGAAGTGGATTTCTTTGACAAAGAGACCTGAGTTTCAATTGATAAATGACGGACAAAAGCAGCTACACCCCAAGAAAGAACACTGGGAAACGAATGTGAACTATCTGCATTTTGGTTTTTCTTCCCGGGTTATTTTTACCTTCTGAATCCAATTCTCCCTATGCAACAAGAGAACTGTTCAGTTCTGCAAACATATATTGTATCTAGGATATACTGCAACATATCCAACATATAAAGGACTGCTTGCCATCTAGGGGAGGGGGCAGAGGGAGGGAGGGAGGGAAAAAAAATCGGAACAGAAACGAGTGTCAATATAAAGTAATTATTAAATAAAAATTAAATTTAAAAAAAAAGAATGTTATGGAATATTATTGTTTGGTAAGAAATGACCAACAGGATGATTTCAGAAAGGCCTGGAGAGACTTACATGAACTGGTGCTGAGTGAAATGAGCAGGACCAGGAGATCATTATATACTTCAACAACAATACTGTATGAGGATCAATTCTGATGGACATGGCCCTATTCAACAATGAGATGAACCAAATCAGTTCCAATAGAACAGGAATGAACTGAACCAGCTACACCCAGAGAAAGAACTGGGAGATGACTAAGAACCATTACATAGAATTTCCAATCCCTCAAAAAAACAAAAACAAAAACAATAGATAGTGGTCACGAGGACAGTGTGCTCAGTCTTAAAGGATACTGGTAACCAGGCTTAAGTGTAGCAGAGCAGTTTCAAATTCGGAACACCATCTGGCCTGAACCAAGTTAAAATGACATTTGGGGGAGGGGCTACAGCTAGATGGCGCAGTGAACAGAGCACTGGTGGCTCCTGGAGTCAGAAGGACTCTGCCTTAGACACTTAACACTTTCTAGCTGTGTGACCCTGGGCAAGTCATTAACCCTGATTGCCTCAAACATATATACCCCCAAAATGTAATTGGGAAATACTTTTTCTTTAGTTCAATATTTAATTTTATTTTTTTATTATAGCTTTTTATTTACAAGTATATGCACGAGTAATTTTTCAACACTGACCCTTGCAAAACCTTCTGTTCCAACTTTTCCCCTCCTTCCCCCCACCCCCACCCCTAGATGGCAGGTAGTCCCATACATGTTAAATATGTTAAAGTATATGCTAAATACAATATATGTATACATATCCATACAGTTATTTTGCTGCAAAAGAAAAATCAGACTTAGAATTAAGGTAAAATTAACCTGAAAAGGAAATAAAAAATGCAAGTGGACAATAGCAAAAGGAGTGGAAATGCTATGTTGTAGTCTACACTCATTGGGAAATACTTTTTACAAAAAGTAAAAATATAATAAAATATAGATAACATAACATTTGAAATCTAAGTCAATATATGGTCTACAGGGATCTTTCTATCCAGATCAGCAACCTTCATTTTCTTTGAGGTATAGGATATACCTCACAGCTCCTGGTTCTGTAATACCTGGAAGAACTTTCTCTTTTTGCTGAGTCCTCACACAATTTCCCTGGAGGGCAGCAGCATCTCTGCTGAGAGGGTTGTTCATCTGGGTTCCTAAAGTCTGTTCCTTTTTTCATCACTCAATAGCCCTACTCTCCTATTTTTTAAAGTTTAAATTTATTTTGATAGAGCTTTTGGTTTTCAAAATACATGCAAAGATAGTTCTCCATATTCACCTTTGCGAAACCTTATGTTATAATTTTTTCTTCCTCCCTTCTCCCCACTCCCTCCTATAGATGGCAAGCAATCCAATATATGTTAAAAGTATGTTATTCTTCTAAACATATTTCCACAATCATCATGCTGCCCAAGAAAAATCAGATCAAAAAGGGGAAAAATTGAGAAAGAAAACAAAATATAATTTTTGTTAATAATACATGCAAAGATAGTTTTCACTTTTTTTTTTTTTTGCAAAAACCCTGTGTTCCAAATTTTTCTCCTTCTCTCCCTCCTTCCTCCTCCCCAAGGGGAATATGTGCAGTTCTTCTAAACATATTTCCATCATCATGCTGCAAGAAAAATCAGATCAAAAGGAGAAAAAACACAAGAAAAAAACAAGCAAATAAATAATAACAATTAAAAAGTGAAAATATTATGCTTTGATCCACATTCAGTCTCCATGATTCTCTCTCTTTCCAACACAAGTTACTGGAATTGCCTCGAATCACCCCATTGTTGAAAAGAGTTCAATGCTCAAGAGCCCAACTTTCTTCTCATTGCTCAATAACCCAACTCTCTTCTCAGATGCCAAAGTTCCTGGAGAAAAGGAACTGTCTCTTGTCTTTCTTTGCACTTAACACAGTGGCTGGCACATAGTAGGAGCTTAATAAATGTTTATGACCTGGCTATCTTTTCAAATGATCTGGTTCTGTCCATGGTTCTAGTTCTATACTTTTTTCCCCCGTAAACATGCTTTTGTCCTCAAGTCTGCGTGACTAAAGGAATACACTAGCCCTACTTCTATGGTCCATACAAAGAAGTATCTTATGAAGTTGGACTTTCCTGAGTGTGATATTCTTTGCATGCTCAGGCCTTCTTTTAAACAGTTTTCCTCTTTTGTAGGGCCCTGCTCATAACTTCGCTGTTTATTTTCTTCTTTGCTAGACCCCTAGACAGGTCCTTATACATTTTATGGTCTTTGTCTACTTCTCTCAGGCTGATCGTGTCCCCTACTTCAAACCACTCTTTGTCATAGTTTGTCCGTGTGTATCACAGTCAGGAGCCTTTTCCCTTTTGCACTGACTTGGCATTCCTAGTCTTAATATTCTGATCTCATCACTCCAATTTTAAGAATTTGCTGATCTGAAAACTATTGCAAATATGAAAGCCTGGCCCCTTTGATGCTTTCCATCAGATACTGATTTGGTTTTAGCTCAGGTGCTTGTCAATACTGTCATAATTCATGTGCATGATTGACTCAAACTTTACTGGATGCTCCCCAAGGGAAAGTGGATTCTTTCCAGAGAAAAGTCTTAACTTGGGTTCAGGATTTTACCATAAAATTGAAAATCTGGGACCCAGAACTTTCCCAGGCTCTTTCCCAGGCTAAGCAAGTATTTCAGCTTGCTCATTGGCAAACCTCTGCCCATTGAGGTTTCCAATCTTTGAATGGGTTTCTCTTTTTCAGAAGGAAGACATTATGATAAATATCCAAACACTATGTCCCAATGATGAGGGAAGCTCCAAAACTCTCTCTTCTGGACTTTGGGGGAAAGCTTGGGAAACTCCCTCAGAGAAGCTTTCCCCTGAGAGACCCACCCCAGGGAATCAAGATAAAGTGCTTGCATTCTGTTAACTGGGTGGGACTAGTTGAGTCCAGGACCACTCCTACTTAGCCCAAGATGGAGATTTCTATTGAGTTGGAGATTAGTCCAGAGACACTCATTCAATTCCAAGATTTTCTATTCTGATTTCAGCTCAAACTGCTCCCAGCCCCCACCAAGAGCTGCCCATATAAGAAGCTTCTTTCAACCCAACTCCTTGCAGAGGACCTAATCATGCCAAGGAATCTTTCTTTCCCCTTGGCATAACTGCAACCCTCTGCCCGCTGAAATGACATTCTCTTTCAGCATTACTCCCTCTTTATCTTTCTCACTTATTTCCCTAACAAGATCTTATTTACCTCTCTGTTGGGATTTCTCCACTAGAAACTTTCTCTACTAGATCTTTAATAATAAACTTCTTTTGCCAGTTTAACTTTTCAGGTTTGTAAATTCATTTACGAAGAACCTGCGCCAGCCAGGAGGGGGTTCCCACAACTCCCTACCCTGCGTCAAACCTCATCACTACTGTCCTGGTAGTAAGGATTTTTGATTGATCAATCGTGCCTGGTAATTCCCAGACAAAAATTGGCTGGGTGGTACTTCCTGGCTTGAACTCTTGTGATCACTGCATATCTCTTGAAATTCTTTATTACTCTTTTCAAAGATTTTAAGTGTCCTTCACTTTTACATTCTCAGGAGCCACCCTTAGGATTAAAAGATTAAAGACTTCTGTGTTTCTCTAATCATTCCTTCATATCATTGAATACATGCATATCTTTACCTAACACATATCATATAGTACACAATATATAATATGTATACATTACATAAGACATAATATGTTGGCATACATAGACATTACATCCATGAATAGTGATCAACAAAGCTACTTCCTCTAGCAGATCATCAACTTTAGGAATACCATTATCCTCCACTCACAAGAAATTTTTCTACTTTTCTATGGTTTTGGCCTAATATAGCTCAAATTCTAGTTAATATTGTATTCTGCAAAGCCACAATACAAACAGCAAGTACATAAGCAGGCAGTGTCATTCAACCATTTTGTAAGACAGATATGCAAATGCAAACACACCAGCTGAATAGCCATCAATTAGCATATGAAAAAACAAGCAATATCAAATTGGCGGATTTAAAGACAAGCAAATTGGCAACTCTATTATCAGCAACACATGGATTCCAGCTGGGTTGATTACCAGGAGAGTGATACTTCTATAGGGAATAAGCACAAGGTATTAATTATGTATAACAGTCACCAGCACAATGCATTGGCAATCCTCTGAGCTATAACTGTTCTGACTAATGAGTCAATCATGAAAGAGGAAAATCCCACTGGTTGGATTTAAATTTTTCAAATGTAAAAATCTAGCTCTCTTCCTAATTTTTTTCCAATTTCAGTTCAAGTATCACCTTATATAAAGCTTTTCTTGACACAGCTGAAATGACTATATATTTACATCTTTTATTTATCCTGCCACACATTTGCTAACCGACTCCCAGACACTTGAAAATCAGATGCCCTGAAGGATTGAAATTTTTATTTTTAGAGCTGTTTCCTGAATTTTTTTTCTTTCTGATTCTAATTCTGAAGCATCTTCTTGTTCTTTTTTCACTAGAATTCTTTCTTTCCAGTTCAGTTAATCGGTTAACTAGTGCTTATGAAGCACTATGCATTTGGCACTGTCCCAGGTCCTGAACCGACAGACAAAAATTAAATAGTTCCTGCCTTCAGGAATCTTACGTTCCATCAGGAGAAAACAAAGCCTTACATAATAAGTGTAGTGAGGGAGACAGGATGGTCTGGAGGTGGGGGTGAATGGGTTTATCAACTTAAAATGAGGCAATGATGAAATTATAACATGTTGAAAACAGCAACAGAGAGATTTAAATGTAAGTATGTTTCTCTTTTGGATCTTGACCTATTTGCAAATTTTGTAAAAGATGTAGTGTTTCCTACAGGTTTAGTAGAGTAGTTCCCCTTCGAAGCTACATGGCTGATGGGAAATTCCCTCCTTCCTCATCAGACCCATTGTAGGAATTCGTTCATAGGCAGCAACAAGCTTGCAATTTCTTCCATTCCCCCAGACTACTATTTAAAGGTCCCCAAGTTATGATCAGCTCAATCAATCATGCTGTTCCCTGCTTAAACAAATTGGTGAGGTATTTACTACTTGTAAAAAGGTCAGAACAGAGATGCATTTTTAAAAGTCAGTCTGACACCTTATTAATACCTTGTGATTACAATCTAGGTCTCCTGTGTCTGCATCAACTGAAGTGGAGAGAGCAACCCCCTCCCTTCTGCCTCCTTCTATAAAAACTTCTTGGGGCCCAAGATCCCCTTAGAGATGAAAAGACAACATAGAAACACCAAGTACATAGGGAGAATTCTTTGAACTTCACGAAGCAGCTGGCTCCTAAGAAAGGGGCAGAATGAGGGCAAGGAGGAAAATGGACCTATTTTGTTTCTTCTTGGCTGAAGTCTCTTAGGCAACATCTACAGACTTCCATTGTGTCCTTGAGGCAAAGATGTATTTTTCCATCAAAGGCAGAATTACAGAACCATAGAATGTTAGAGCTGGTCTGATCTCATTTTACAAAGGGAGAAAAAACACAAGTGTAGAGAGAGAATGAGTGAACGTCCCCCTCAGGTCACACTCAGTAAGGTGAGGCTTGAAACAGCCTCCTCCTCAAGGACTCCACAATGAGAAACTGCTTTCTCCAAATATCTATAGATGATGACTCTAAGATTAAGCTATTTTCACCGATCACCATGCTGAGATGCTAGGAAAGTGTCACAGAACGTAACCCCATTGATCTGGCTTTAGGCAGAGTATTGGACGTTGTATAATTGAATTTTTGCTAATCAGCACAATCTGAACATTCAGGCAGAGCCAACCACATGGAGCAAATTCCCAGGAAAACTTTTAATTAGAGAATCTTTCATGGAGAGGGTGTGATCACAAGAGCCCGGTTAAATGACGAAGGTGAAAGAGTGAGCACTTGGGGACTTGGATTGTCTTCTTTGATTGTCTTCCAATAAGTGGAGGTGCAATTAAATTTGGTCCTTAAGGGTAAGAACAATAAGGGTCAGCTAAGAACAATAGGTGGAAGTTTCAAGGAGGCAGATTTAGCTTTGCTGTTTGTCAGGAAAACTTTCTAACCACTGGAGCCATGAGAAATCAAAATGGGTTACCTTGAGAAATGGTACATTTCCCCCTCTCAGCTGGAGGTCACTGAGAGGCCAGACAACCGCCTCTGGGTGGTTATTGTAGAGCAGGGGTACTCAAACTTTTTAAATAGGGGCCAGTTCACTGTCCCGCAGACTGTTGGAGAGCCAGACTACAGCAAAAACAAAAACTCTGTTTTGTGGGCCTTTAAATAAACTTCATAGCCCTGGGTGAGGGGGATAATCATCCTCAGCTGCTGCATCTGGCCCGTGGGCCATAGTTTGAGGACCCTTGTTGTAGAGGTTCCTTATTCGAGGGGGAAAGAAGGGGATTGGACATTTATAATAGCACTTAAATTCCTTATCAGGAAAGGCTGGTCAACTCCACGAGAAGGGGATAATTTCTCTAGAAACCCCAAGTATCAAATTCCTTTTTGGGGAAGCTCTTAGGACAGTGCCATAAGTTTAAGAGACTATGAAACATCCTAAGGGATGTGGGATGTTGAAGTTGAAACACGGATGTTTTTAACAACAAAAACTATGTCTTAATCATAGAGTATTTTATGAGTCTAGGGGACTGTACAAGGCCGGAATGGGGTGGGAGAAATTATGACATATGAGAGGGTAAGATAGTATGTCTTCCATTCAATGACTCCCTTGTCTTTGCCATTGTCTGGGTCGATGAAATGAAAGCTGTCCTATATTCAATTTATATCATTAGCTTGAATGCTTGCACAGGGCATGCAAGTTCTATTGCATCAGAGTGAAGATATCTCTTATTCACATCGAGCTCTACAAGCTTGAGTCAGTCAGTAAATAAGAATTTATTAAGTACTTACCCCGACTAATTTATTGGGTTTCTAAGTTAAGACCTTTCCACGTGTGATGTTGGCTGTTGCTCCATGGTTTCCAATTCCCCAGACAAATTGTAATTTCCCAGAGGATGTGTCTACCACTTGTTTATAACATGCAAAGCCTAAACACAAAGGAGGCCCACCAAACTTTATTGATTGACGTGACTGATGTGATTGACGTGAGGGGGAAAAGTGATATTAATCAACAAGGTTTTGGTATATGTGTCTAGATATGTGTGTACACACGTGTGCACATGTATTCATACATGTTTGCTCTATGCACATATATCCAACATGGTAAATCCCATATGTGTCAGACATGTGAGACTATCTCTTGTAGCACATGAGTGGGAAGGAATGCTAAGAAATGACAAAAGGAAGAATTCAAATACATGAACGGATGAAAGAATAAAGTCAGAATCAGGAAAACAGCTGATAGAGTAATTACGATAATGTAAGTGGAAACAACAACAACGAAACAGAAACTATATCATTGTAATGATCAAACTTGGCTTTGGAAAAGAGTTGAAAAAGTCCATCCCTCCGGGGCTGTGGGAAGATGGGCACACTGATAAAGCTGTGAACTGACCCACCTGTTCTGGAAAACAATTTGGAGACACTGACCTCCTGAATACACTGACCACAATGCACCATCCCAGGACTACACTCCAAATGGATCAAAGGCGTAGGGAAAGGTCCCATAAGCACAAAAATATTCATAAAAGCAACTTTTTGGTGCCGCAAAGAACTGGGGGGAGGGAATGGAACTCATCTATTAGAAAACAGTTGAATAGAAGCAGACAGATGACAGGGCCTGGACTCAGAAAACCTTATTCTAAATGCAGTCTCGGAGGGACTCATCCTCATATACTTGTTATATGTGTGACTCTGGACATGTCCTTTAATCTGTTTTTGCCTCAGTTTCCTCATCTGTAATATGGGGATAATAATAGCACCCACCTCCCAGGGTGGTAAATGATATAGCTAGAAAGTATCTTGTTCCTGATAGTAGGGAGAAATGTTAGCTTTTATTATGACTAAAATGGGATATTTTTGCTCAACAAGAAATAACAAAACGAACAGATTCAGAGAAGCCTGGGAAAATCTGTATTGATGCAAAGTAAATTGAGTGGCACCGGGAGAACAATCTACATGTACAATAAAAAATGAGGAATCATGAGTCGTTAGTCTTTCTCCACTTCTTAGCAGAGAGCTAACGGACTTAACTTTGTCTCAGGGACCTCTTGGGCAGTCTGAGGAAACCTATGGACCCCTTCTCAGAATCATGTGTTTAAATACAATATGGAGGATTACAAAGGAAACCCATTAGATTAAAATGTCATTTTCAAAATTAAAAACCCCTCTCAGATCTCAGGTGAAGACTCTCTGGACGAGAGGCCCAGAAAATTGATTTACTAAAAAGCATTCATTAATTGCTCACTATGTGCAAAACCCTCGGTATACACAAATGTAGCCAAAGTGCTTTTTTGTTTTCCTTGACTATGCTATTGATTTCAGGGGATGGTTTCTATTTGGAGATAGAGAGTTGGTGAGACGTGATGGTCATACAAAAAGTAAAGAAGAAAGGACAGAAAAGAATATCAACTAAAAATACCCAGAAGAGAGCAGAGGGAAGGTCAGAAGGGGACACAGACAAGAAGGACAATTTTTGTTACTCTTGTGTTAAACAATACACACTTTGTTTAAAAAAAAATCCCTAAACTCTATGAAACAGATGTTCACAGTTTCATATCCAGCTCTTTTTTTTCTATTCTTTGGTTTGGTTTTAAAATATCTTTTCATTTAAACCATTCTTTCCTGCTTAAAATAAATAGTTGTGAATTTCACTAGCTGTTGGGTTTGGTTCCGGGCCCATCCAAAACTTCCCACTCCTGGGGAAGAAAACATTCAGGAGACATGGGCTGGAACATTCCTGGGCCTTCTCATGATTCTGAATAGTGAATCACATTTTCCTTCGAATTTTGGGGGATGTTCTTTCCTCTACCTACATTCATTTTGAAGTCACTGAAGGTTGGATATACATTGGCGTGGTACCAAGTTGTTGGTAAAATTTAATGACCGCTTCCTTCTCTTTTTTTCTCCTTATAATTAATGAACACAGTCAAGCAAAACAAGACCATAGATTTGTATTCATTTTGTAGATTGAAATTGCTGCTATATTCTCAAATATATTAGGTCGTGATAATAACTGACATTTTGCTAGCACTTATTTTGTGTCAGCTACTGTGCTAAGCAATTTACAATTATCTCATTTGAGAATATATGCAGTTCATATTAAAAGGGAAATTTAAATTAAATAAATACACCTCCCTCTGCATCAGCGAGAACAAGGGAGTGAAATCACTATTGATCAGAAAAATGCAAATTAAGACTCTGAGATACTACTATACACCTGTCAGATTGGCTAAGAGGAGAGGAAACGATAACAACCAATGTTGGAAAACCGGGTCACTGATACATTATTGATGGAACTGTGAACGGATCCAGCCATTCTGGAGAGCAATTTGGAACTATGCTCAAAAAGTTATCAAACTGTGCATCCCTTTTGACCCAGAAGTGTTTCTACTGAGCTTACACCCCAAAGAGATCTTAAAAGAGGGAAAGGGACCTGTGTGCTAGAATGTTTGTGACGGTCCTTTTTATAGTGGCCAGAAACTGGAAGTTGAGTGGATGCCCATCAGACAGGGAATGGCTGATAAATTGTAGTATATGAATGTTATGGAATATTATTGTTCTGTAAGAAGTGACCAGCAGGAGGATTTTAGAGAGGCCTGGAGAGACTTACACGAACTGATGCTGAGTGAAATGAGCAGAACCAGGAGGACATAGTACACGGCAATAGCAATGATCAATATATATACAATGATCAATTCTGATGGACGTGGCCCTCCTCAACAATAAGATGAGTCAAACCAGTTCTACTTGTTCAGTGATGAAGAGAGCCATCTGCACCCAAAGAAAGGATCGTGAGAACAGTGTGAAACACAACATAGCATTCTCACTCTCGCTGTTATTTGCGTGCATTTTGTTTTCTTTCTCAATTTTTCTTTTTCTTCCTTCTTGATCTGATTTTTCTTGTGCAGCAAGATAACTGTATAAATATGTATACATGTATTGGATTTAACATATACTTTAACATATTTAACATGTATTGGACTACCTGCCATCTAGGGGAGGGGATGGGGAGAAGGAGGGGAAAAGTTGGAACAGAAGGTTTTGCAAGGGTCAATGTTGGAAAAATTACCCATGCATATGTTTTATAAATAAAAAGCTTTAATAAAAAAAGAGAGAGTAAAGGAATGGAATATTGTATGTGCTATTAGAAACAGGCATGGGTTGGAAAGCTGCTTTTATTTTTTCTTCTCTTATTCTTTGTTACAAGGGTTGGTTTGTTGAGCAGAGAATGGAAGAAGGAGTACACTTGGAAATTAATGTGATGTGAAAAAACAAATGGCATCAATAAAAAGTAAAGATAGCTTAAAAAAAGATTCTTTAATCTCTTTCCTAGTGTGTATGGATATATTTATATTTTAATTGCCATTAAACTATATGAGCCTTGTATATAACTATGCCCATTCTTTCTGCATCATTTCTTATGAGGAAATCACGCTGACTTTAATTCTCTAAACATTTTCTGCAGGCATCCTATCCCACCCACTAGGAAAGGAACGAATAGCTTGTTCGGCTCTGCAAGTCATTGCCTGGGTATTGCTTCCCGACTATTTCCATTTCCTTTCCATCATGTGATGACTTCAAGAGGGTCTACAGTGGAGGGCAGACATCCCACTATGCTTTTCCCACAGGGCTCTGTCGATGGGAAGACATGGACGAGAAGGTTATTCCGACCTCATGGGGAAGGGTTTCTCTCTTCTAGAAGCCCCTGAGTTCGGTCCCTTTCTGGCCCATGAGTTCGGTTGTTTATCAGGAAAGAACAGAGGAAGGAGATTGGACAGGAAGCCGGGAGATCTCACCCTGGCTATCACTAACCAGCTGTGTGACTGAGTCAAGCCTTTCCATGGTCACGTTCTACCTCTAAAAAAGGAGATGATTGGACGACATCATGAGTTCTCATTGTAGCTTAAATGAACTTTAAAAAATTTAACTCACTTTTAAAAAGTACAACAAATGTGATTTTCCGAATGGTGTTCTTCCTCTGGAAATCTGTGTATTTTGTTTTGTGCACTTTTTTGGTGAGGCATTTGGAGTTGTGGCGTGCCAGATTTCAATTCAGGTCCTCCTGACTCCAGGGGCCGGGGTTCTGCCCACGGTGCCACCTTGCTGGCCCGTTATGCATTTTGTAATATGATTAGGAGATAGGACCTGGAGGCTTCACCAGGGTCTGCCCAAAGGGTCCGGGACCCAGAAGCGGCGAGAGCCCTGTCTGAGACAGAAACCTCTGTGCTTCCTTCTGGCTCTGCCATCACACCGCCCTGTCACTGCCACCTCTCCGGAGCCGGTTTTCTGCACTCTCCGCTCTCCCGGAGGAAGTCCTGCCTAGCTATAATATTCTGATTTTCTTAGTGAGCCACTGGAACAAGGAATGTTGGAGCCAGAAGAGACAACCTGACTCTTTGAGGCACTGGTATAATGCAGGAGGGATGAGTAGCTGGGTAATAGAATGATTATAGCACTGGAGCGGGAGCCAAGGAAGACCTGAGTTCGAATGCTGCTTAGATCCTCCCTAGTTGTGTGACCCTATACAACTCATTTTACTTTCAATGTCTAATCTATAAAATGGGAATAATAGAGGCACTTACCTACTTCCTGGGGTAGTTATAAAGATCAAATTAGAAAACATTTGTAAAGTGCTTCGCAAACCTCAATTTGCACTTAGAAAAGCCAGTTATTATTACTCTTAGAATTTTGTGAGGAAAGTGGTCTATATATTTGTAAGCTCAATATAAACGTGTTACTTTTATTGGATGCTCTTTCTCACAGTAACCCGGAGAGGTATTAAAACTCTGTGTAGGGTAATTATTCTTACCTTTAGAGCTGTGGAAACTGAGGCTCATAGAGGTTGGGACTTGTCCCATGGTGGTCACATGGCTAGTCAGTGGCTCTCTATTCCTCTGACCAGTCCAGATCCCTGAACCATTCTGTGGTCCTTCTCCCACGACAGGCCACCTTTTAATCAGCAAGTATTTATGGGGGAAATTATGGTCAGGCAGATTTGGCTCAACAGACGAGAAAACTTCTGAAAATGACAGTGGGCCTTGGGAACTGAGGCTGAACCAGATCCTTTGTCTGGGGATTTTTAGAAAACAGCCTGGTCAGGGGCAGGTTGGCTTGGAAGGCTTGAGGAATCCCCTCTAGGTTCTCTGTATAGCAGAGAGCCCATGGGGGCTTGGAAGGAGAAAGCCTGAGTTGGCCACTTTCTCGAGGCAAGCCCTTCATTCATTTGCACCATCATGCATTTACAACCAATTGATCATCAGTTAAATAAGGATCACATCTGTACTACTTACTCCACAGAAGCTGGCGTGAACGGCAAGCCAAGTTCTGAACACTCAGGAGAGTACAGGCTCTGGCAGGTGTCCGAGAGAGGAAGACCTTCTGGAAAGCACTGAAATGGACCCTCTGTTACTGGTCTAGACATTGATCACCAATCCTGAATTGTTTTGGTCACACAAAGTTATTGGCCAACCAAGGTCATCTTAGTTCTGCTTCCATGGAGGAAATAGCGACACTGATGAAATCCTAGATGCTTACAAGTTCAAAATACTGCCTAAAAGTCACTGGGAGGGCCACAAGGCCATTGATTGAGAGCCAGAAAGGATCTTAGGGACCATCTGGTCCAAACCCATGTTTTACAAAAGGGAAACTGAGTTTCAGGGACATGGGGTCACAGATTTAGAGTGGGAAAGGGCCTGTGGGACATTTAATCCAACCCCCTAATTTTATATAGCTGAGTAAATTCAGTGAGAACATTCATATGAAAATACTCTTCATCAGTAAAGCTCTTTGTAAATGGAAGCTTCTCATCATTAGGTGGTTCAAGGCTATATGTGCTCTAGGACTTCAGAAAAGTAGGAAGTAAGAAAGATCAATGAAACAAATGCCTAATAAAAGAAGGGGAACCGGAGCAGGGAGTGCAAGGATGGACTAAATTTGGATGCATGGATGGAAGGATGGATGGATGGATGGATGGAGGACAGGTCATTTCAAGTGAGGGAGAACATGAGCACGCACAATGTAGCAGGAGTGTGCAAGACATGGGTAAGGAAGTGTGATTTGGGGAGTGGTGGAAATAAGGTTGGGTTTTTCAACCATTCTGGAGAGCAATTTGGAACTATGCCCAAGGAAATCATAAAGGAGGGCAAAAGACCCCCATGTGCAAAAGTGTTTGTAGAGGCTCTTTTTGTGGTAGCAAAGAACTGGAAAATGAGTAGGTGCCCGTCAATTGGGGAATGGCTGAACAAACTGTGGTACATGAAGGTAATGGAATATTATTGTTCTATAAAAATGATGATTTTAGAAAGGCCTAGAAAGATTTACATGAACTGATGCTGAGTGAAACAAGTAGAACCAGGAATACATTGTATTCAGCAAGAGTGTGCGATGATCAACTATGAAAGACTTGGTTCTTTTCTCAGGGGCTCAATGATCCAAAGCAATCCCAATAGACTTTGGACATAAAATATCAACTGCTTTCAGAGAAAAAACTATGGAGACTGAATGTAAATCAACACACACTATGTTCACTTTTTCCCTTTTTCTTCTCGTTTTTTCTCTCATGGTTTTTCTCTTTCATCCTAATTTTTCTCTCCCAACATAATTCATAAGGAAACGTGTTTTAATAAATGAATGTACGTGCATAACCAGAAAAAACAAAACCATTGAAAAAAGAAATGTTTGGGATCATATTGGTAAGGGCTATGAATGCCAGAGTTTAGACGTGAATAACGACCCTTTAAGCAGAGTACCAGTATGATGGAGATTATGCTTCTAGAAATAGTAGCTGGATGGAGTGAAGGGAACAGTCCGAGTCCGAGTGATCAAAAGAAAAAATAACGCTGGTTACAAGTAGTCTTTCAATTTATTTGTCAGACCATGTTCTGGCTGGGGAAGACTGTTCCTTGACAGCAGCTGGTAAAGGGAAACTTCTCTGGCTCAGAATCATCTGCAGAAATTGGAGAATAGGAAAACAGTACATGTTGAACCGAGATATTTGTTTAACAGATTAATGCTTGTTAAGGTCAGGACAACACGCTTCCTGTGGAAGCATCCCAAAGAAACAGACCTGGGGGACGGAGAGCGAGCTCGTGGCCCTGCTCAGCTTGGCTCAAAGCAGTTTGGGCGTTATCAAATGCACAGTCCTGGGAGGAAAGGAGAGGTGGACACCACTAGAAAGTCTCACATTTAAAGCTTTTATTTTGAAAAATAAAATACAAAAGTCATTGGATTGTAAATGTACATGATTCCCCACCCTCTCAGAAATAACACATAATTTTTTAAATAATTAAGCTATTTAACACCATCCACATTAATAAGATTTCAACAGGAACAACTGTTCTACAAAACATTTGGGACGAGCACAGATCACCCATTCCAGAGGCTCCCCCCACCCAGATCCTTCCTCCATTTTACAATTCGAAGTCTTAGAATCTGATTAAGGAAAGTCATGGATCTGAGCAGCTGCAGCAGAGATCTGGCCTGGGGAGGGGGGAATCTTTCCCCTTCCTGACCTTTCACCCCTACTAGGTCCATGCAATACCTTACTCTGTTACCACTGAGGTACGTGAGTGTCCCGGCCGGGAAATAATTCACTTGCGACAGCTGACGTGTGCTGAATGGAACCACACAGAGGAAGGGGACGGACGAGAAAGAGAGGCTGAAGACGCAGGTGGCGACGTCCCAGCCCCTGGACGGACGGACGGACGGCCATTCCTAGAGATCGCCCATCCCTTGAAAAGGCAGGATTCCTTCCTAGGGGGAGGAGAGAGAACACAATTACAGGTCTGCCCTCGACTCCCACTGAGCTACCCAGCCTCCACCCTCACACCGAGGCAAGGAAGTGGAGGGAGGTGACCAGCTGACAGCTACTCAGCACCTGTGATCTGCAAAGCACGGTGTGTATCCACACACGTATGTAGGGGTGCAAACACACACACCTGCACGTCCATCAAGAACTCAGCCTAACGCCTGGCACACAGTAGGTGCTCAAGAAATCTTTACTGGATGGGACTCAGACCCAGAAACATCCCAGCCCTGTAGCAGCCCCGAGCCAGGGCCACGGCGGGTTATTACAGAAGCTGAGAGCCGGCAGGGACTCCGGGGCCAGACTGCCCATTGTCCGCACTATTTCCATGCATCACCGTTGCCACATGTTCTGGATGAGCTCCCAGGGGACTCCATTTGGGGTCATGTAACAGGTCCGGATGGTGCCCAGAAATACTGGCACCCCACGGGGAAGCTCTGCAGCCCCTCTGCTCTGTCTTCCTGCAGGGTTGGTAGGTAAGGGCCCAAACTTTGGGAAGGAGCAATAACCCAAGGTTATAACCATGAAAGGTCAGAGTTGGTGGTACCTCCTGGGGCTATTTCCCAGTGCAGGCCCCTAAGATTATCCCAGTGCCAAATCTCTCCCACTGCTAAATGTGGGCAGGCCCAACAGCCTTCAGGAGGCCTAGGAATGGAGAGCTCCTCGTCTTGCCCACTCGCCTGTACCCCCTCCAGCTGCTTCACCCAAGGGACCATTTTCCCTGCCATGGACTAATTTCCATGAAAACGTGCCCCCTGGAGGGCTGGGCCTGGCTTTGGAAGTCCTGCTTCCAGTCCCATCTCAGCCCATCCTGGCTGGGGGCCACATGCCCTCTCAGGGGCTTGGGCAGAGCAGGGGCTGAGGGCTCCTTATGGGAAGGTCCCAGTAGCAGCTGCATCCCAGGTCCCCTCCCCTTCAGCCCATCCCAAAGCCTGGAGGATGTCCAAGGAGCCAAGAAGGAAGCCTTTGGAAGCCCACGCTGGACCCTCCGACTCCTCCTCTGTCTGCCTGTCCCTCAGAGGGCCTGGCTGGGCACCCACCCTGGGGCATTCAGGAAGTGGGGACCAGACAGCCACAAGTGAGCTGGGGGATCCTCTTGTCCAAGCCCCTCCTCCTACAGAAGGGGAAGCTTGGAGGAAGTCACTCCTTCCAGGTCACCCAGGATTTGGACGCATGTCCTCTGAGCCCTTCCTCAGCGTGGGCCCCAGAGCTCCTGGGCAGTGAGTGGCCGTCCTGGCAGAGGCTACTTTTCACCTTTGGCTTCTGAGTGTTGGTCCCCTCCCCCCACCCCACTGTAAAAAGCTACCTGAAACTCCCGCCCAGCCGGGGCTAGGTCTAACGCAGCTCCCGGCATCATGGCAGGACTCAGCTGGTGCCATAGGACACCTGCACTAGTTAGGGCTCTGCACGAACGGAGCCTCCCTGTCCGGAATAACTGGGGCACCGGCTCCTCCCGGCGCAGGCCATCAGCCAGGTGTGATTCACAAGCCAGGGGAGAAAGGATGATTTTTCAAAGTTAATCCAAAAAGCTTCAGCCTCGGGACAGAGGCCTCGGAGCCCCTCGGAGCTTCCCTCGTGCCCTGAAAGGACCGCTCCGAGCTGGCTCTCTGCTCTTTTCTCGGGCCAGCCTTTTCCAAACATCGCCTCACTGACCTCACCAGCAGGACAGTAACGGAGGAAAGGATGCCGCCCGGAGCCAAAGGCCCTGGTTTTGATCCCCAGCCCCGGGGCCTGATACCTGTGCAATCTTAGAAGCCTCAGTTTCCTGACTGGGTGACCGTATCCGACGATCACCCGATCACCTGAGGAAGCAGGTCTTAAAGGGGGTATCACGATGTCCACTGTACAGAGGAGAAAACTGAGGTTCTCCAGACTTGCCCATGGTCACACAGGTACCGAGTGCCAGAGGTGGGGTCTGAACCCAGGACTTGCCCCACTATCCCTCGGGCTGGATGTTGTCTAGGGCCCTTCCAGATCTAAGTGTCTAATCTGGGCCCGGGGGAGCCACCCGCACAAAGTGGAGGCGGGGGAGACAAACGCCCCGAGCCTGCTCCCTCCTGACAATCGCATTGTTACAGAGAAGATGAATTGGAGGAACACAGAGCACGCCCAGTGCTTCTGACCATCACCTTGGGTGTGACGGAGACGTCTCCACTCTTCTCTACTCGCCCGGTTCGTTCTGTTAAGGGAAGCAAAGAATAATTTAAACACCTTTCAGTCCATCGGAGCAAGACCCGGGACCCCAAATAAGCAGCAGCAGCAGCCATGGGAGCCGGGCAGCCTGGAGGCCGTCTGACCTGCAGGAAATGCGGCCCCGGGGCCCCTAGATTTAGAGCTGGAAGGGCCCAGAGTCCATCTACTTCAGCCCACTGATCGGACAGGGGAGGGAAGTGCGGCCTGAGGGACTCCGCCAAGCCCCCCAGGTAAGAAGGGCCTAGCCAGAGTTCAGACCCAGGGAAGGCTCCAAGGAGCAGCACAAGGCTGCGGGCTGGGCCTGGAGTCGGCAGGGGCCCTGATCCATGGAGCCCCCAAACCCCCTCACGTGAGGACACAAAACCTGGAGCAGCCCTTGTCCTCAGAGCTGCTGTCCTACTGGGAGACAGAAAGGAGTCGACAGGTAAGGTGGAGGAGAGGAGGAAGAGGACAGCCAGAACGAGGGGGAGGGAGAAGGCTTCCCTGGGGAGGTGGAACAGCGGGTGACCCTGGAAGGACCAGGGCTTGTGAGAGGCCCAGGAGAGAGGAAGCACCCGGGAGCAGGGCTCACCACTGAAAACCCAGGCGGTCAGCCAGGCCTTACCCCAAATCTCAACTGGTGTGGGAGAGGCTAAAGCTCCTAAGCAAGAAAACTCAAATTCAGCCAATATTCAATAATGAAAGTCAATATCCGGCCAATGTCAATGCTCAGCTAATAACAGCCCTCAGGGGGCAGAGTTTAGGGGAGGGCAGAGACACCACTGAGATGGGGCAGTCCCAGCCCTCCTAGAGCCTACTGACTAATGGGGACACGACACACGCAAAGCCCGAGGGGGGGATTATCACGGCTGAGATCACAGAGATCTGAGGACGCAGCCTCAGGAAATCAAGGAGGCAGAGAGAGGCCTGAGCCGAGGGCGGAGGTGGGCAAGCTCGGGCCTGGACGGTGACAGCCGTTGTTCAGCGGGACCGGACGGCAGCACGTGGAGGGAAGGAGCACGGGGCTGGTCTGCAGACAGGAGGCCAGATCCTTGGGGCAGCTAAAGGAGGCTCCGAGCCAGGAGGGAAGAGGAGCCATTAGAGATGCGGCACGACCAGGAACACCCCATAAAGTGGGCGAGAGGGGAGAGCCAGGGCAGACAGGCCTGTGAGAAATCGCCCCGATGGGCGATGAGAATAAGAGCAATAAAATGGAGAGAAACTGTGTTGGTATGATCAACAGTCCTGGCTTTGATTGTTAGGAAATCCTAGAGAGAGGGAACAGCCAAGTTCCAAACATGGGAGACGGGGGAATGGTGGAGCCACTGCCAGATAAAATGGAGGCAGAAGAAGAACAGGTTCAGGCCTCATATAATAAACATTTTGGACATGGTAAGTTTGTGGTGTTGGCAAGGCCCCAGGTACACTGTATGTGTGTGTATATATACACACATATACAGTTTATATATGTTCACAGTGTATATGTGTATATACACACAAATTATATACAGTACATACATGTGCACAGTACATATGTATATATACACACACATATATATACAATATATATCTACAGCATAGACACTGTATATATATATGTAGATAGTTGAAAATGTCAATGTGACGCTTGCAAAACTAGTTTTGAGAGTTACTTGCACAAAGGCAGTAACTGAAGATGTAGGAATGGCTGAGATTGTCAAAGAAATCTAGAAAGAGAAGGGGGCTATGACCTTGGGGGATGCCCTCAGTAAAGGGCCGGAAGAACAGATAGTAAAGGTGGGCAAGCTAAGGTTAGAGAGGTGGGAGGAAAGCCAGAGCCAAGGAGGAGAGAGCGCCCCTCGGGAGGAGGCGATGGAGATTCTGGAAAGGCACCTGGACATGGCGATCAGAACGGCCCCGATGCCCTCCAGGAGGGCACTTTCAGCGGAGTGGTGGAAGTGGAATCAGGACTGCCAAAAAAGCGTGGGTGCTGAGCCAGTGAGAGCATTGGGGGCAGACAAATCATTCTAGAAATATGGCCCCTCAGGGGAGGAGAGATGGAGCAGTAGAACTAACCCCCATCTACACTACAAGGTCAGCGGCTGTGTCTTACCTGTCCAGCCAGCGTCCTTCCGGCTTTTCTAGACTAGAAAGTCCACCGGAAGGCAGACCCCCCTCCCAAGGAGCGAGCGGGCGGCTCCTTCATTTCCGGGCCTCTGCTTTCCTAATAAATGCTGCTAAAAATGTGTTGGAGTGTCAGGACCTCTCTTTTCAACCGCAAAGAGCATTTTCCAACGATCTCTTGGGACATGGGCCAAGCACTGGGATCTCTGGGTTACTGGGTCAAGGGCATTTAATCATTTTCTTAGCACAGATCCAAACTGCTTTACATAAAGGTCAGGCCAATTCATGGCTCCACTAGCTCCCATAATCCCGCGCCCTGTTTCCCACCCCACCCCCAAACCCTGCCTATTATTATCTGTTGTCTCCTTTGCCAATCTGTGTCTGAGAGATGGCACCTCTCCCATTATTAGTGACCTGAAGCCATGTTTATTTAATGATGATTCATATTAATGAGTGGTATTACTCTTTCCTGGGCCTGCTGACATTTTGTTGCTGGCTTTTGTCTTAATGTTTTATACATTTTTTAAAAAGCCAATTGCTTCATTTTCCCATTGCACTTGCCTTGTAACAAAGAAGTACAAATGAGTGACCTATTAAATCGGAAGGGGCGCAGAAAACCTTCTGCCAATGCAGGCCTCCTTCACCCCTCCTGCCCTGAAAAGTCACCTAGAGACCCCCCAACATCTCCATAGCTGGGTCCTCGCCAACAGTGAAATGGGTTCTAATGGAAACATAGGGCAAGAGGCAGGATGGCAGCAGGCCCGTGGGGGGAGGCTGCACCATGATCCCCCTCTGAATTTCAATATTACATCAAATATTCAGATATTTCAGGGCCCAGTCCCAGGAACGGGGAGAATGAGGGGGCAGGGCCTTCTAGGACACAGGCAACATGGCCTAGAGCAATGGATGTGGAATCAAGGGCGGGTTTCAAACCCTGACTTTGTTGCTGGGAGCTCCCTAAGTGACCCTGGATCGGCCTCCCTGGGCTGAGTGACCTAGTTAAGTCACTTTTCCTCATTGGGCCACAGTCTCCTTATCTATAAGATGCAAAGATCAGACTAAATGACCTTTAAGATACTTTTCAACTCTATAAACCTATGAATTAGGGAAATGACAGTCACCCAAATAGCAGGGAGCAATTTTCCTGGGAGAATGGAAGTTTTCAACACAAGGTCAGAAACCATCCAACCTTCCCTATTGCAAAAGAAAAGTTCTGCTCTGAGGGAGCCCAACCCTCCACTGGGGTCAGCACAAGTACCTGCATTTACACATCCTGCTATCTAGGTCAACAAGGACTTTTAGATGCCTCTGGTGGGCAAGACTCCGTGGTCAGTGCTGGAAATAGAAAGATGCTCTCAAGAAGCTTACATTCTAAGGGAGGTGGGACATCTGCCACAGTCAAGTCTCAGGTGGGGGGAAGGAGGGGAGAGTCAGACAAAGTCCTTCGGGAAAAGCTCAGGAGGAAGATTAAAATTTTTTGTCAGGAGGATAAGGGCCCGGCTCCACGGAACGAGCAGCACCTGAGCTGAGCTTTGAAGAAAAATGACAATTTTGACAGATGGTTTGGAAGACACACTAAGAAATCCAATCCTAGTCCAGATGGAAGCTAGGAAACAGCTCATGACTTGACTGGCCTGGAAAAAGGTGAAATAAGACTGGAACCCATTTGTGGAGGGTTGGCCTTCTATCCTAAAGGCACTGGAGAGCACTGAAGATTCCTGAGCAATGGAACGACAAGATCGAGCCCAAGCGTCAGGAAGGTTACTTTGGCTGCCACTGTGAAGGATGGCGAGAGAAGCATGTAAATGGCTGGCTCTCCCAATGCCCGATGATGTCTGAGGTGCTTGGGATCTTGGGTATCAGAAGGCAACGGAAAAAGAAAGTGCTGTATGAACTTTCAACAGGCAGGTACTTCTCCAGAAATATGAGAGTAGCTGCTGTGAGGGGAAATTAAAATCACCTTGTGTTTGGAGGATTTGGAATTCGTATACTTTCTCTTTTGAAGTCCACCATTTTGTTCAGAAGCACCCTTCCTTCTCCACAGTCATGGAAAAGAGGAAGAATGAACCCGAGGGCCAGGATCAAACACCGGGCATGTTATTGAGCCAAACACTGCCCCCTTTCAAATAAAAGTTCCATGAGAGTGATTATACATGACCCCAAGTCGTGGCACCCAATAACTCCAATATTGGGACTAGACCTTAAGAGTTTCATCAAAGGTTTTCTTTTTCCTCAATTAGGGTGGGAGACCTATGTTTTCTTTCACAACATGACTTATATGGAAATGTTTTTGCATAACTTCATATGTGGTTTCTTAATTGGGGGCTGGAGGTGGGAATAAGAGAATCTGAAACTCAAAAGTTTAAAAAAATGTAAAAAATTGTTTTAAACGGAACTGGGAAAAGTATTAAATAAATAAATAAGAAATTATATAAAAAATTATATAAGATTACAAAGAAAAAAAAGAGTTTCATCAAGAAAAAGAAAAAAATAAATGATTCCTAAATGCAACCTAATAGCACGCCCAGCTCTGTGCACAAGGGAGTAGGTTAAGTTTTCTCTCCACCTCCTGTCTCAGATGTGAATCTCTCCCTTCTAGGCTCTCACTACCCCACACGAGGTTTTTGTTCATAGCTTCGGCTTCATGGCACATTGATGACGAAGCTGATACCCTTGAGCTGGGCCTTTGGTTCGGCTGCTTAGAGGAGGAGCATCTTCTTCAAGAAGAGGCCCAAGAGGTAAAGTCAGACCAGACCATGGGGAAGAAAAGAGCCTCTGTGGAAGAGGGTTAAGTTCCAGAGAGATGAGATGTATGAGCCAAAGCTACAAAATGACCAGCCCCAAAGCCCCTGTATTCATGTAGCCTCAAGGAAACGAGTTCACCATCCCTAGTAACTAGAGTCAGATATAAAAGGGGAGAGACAAGAAAGAGACTCTAGACAAAAGAGGAAAAGGGAATTTATGGTCTCTGTGAGAAAAAGTGGGAGAAGAGAAAGAGATGTCCATTTTCACTTGGACTTGGAGAGAGATCACTGTACTGCTGAAGAAACTGTCCTATGGCCAATGTTTTGTTAGCCCAAATGCTCGCAGGAAAACTTAGGGTCCTTGGAAAGAGAGGAGATAACTTCCATTATTCCCAAGAGAATATTAAATGGGAATTGTTGTCGTAGAGATTCATGTGAGAAGCCCCCCTAAAAAAGAAGCTGGGCTACAATAGTGTGCTCAAGTAGCAGATGGATCACAGAAAGAATGGCAAATAATCCAAATATTCAGCAGTGGAACAAGCGCTGGTATAATGATGTAATGGGAGACTATGAGACTATTAAAATACTGCATATGAGAACCATAAAGAAATTATGAAGTTATGCAAAGCAACAAAAACAGAACCAGAACAATACATACCCAAGCTACCAAGATATGAAAGGGAGTACATCATGCTACACACAAATACAGAGCTAAGTGAACAGAAAATAGCAGAAATAAAAGGAATAATGAGAGAGCTGTTATAGACATGTTTGACAGGTTTCTTTTAAGTATAAAATAGTATTAAATAGATGTGTTTTTGACTAAATTGTTTACAGTTAATTATGTAATAAAAGAAATTAAAACAAGTCACGGCCAGATTGAGCCTTTGTCTTCCAAACAACAGATTCTGGGTCAGAACTTCAATAGAGGGCAATCCCTGGCCTTCTGACATTTATTAGTCAATCATGTGGTTGGTGAAGATTTATGTCAAATTTCTTTTTCAAAATTCTACCAGAGGTAGCGAGATGGCGTAGTGGATGGGGCACCAGCCCTGGAGTCAGGAGGACCTGAGTTCAAATGCTGCCTCAGACACTTAACACTTCCTAGCTGTGTGACCCTGGGCAAGTTACTTAATCCCAATTGTCTCGGAAAAACAAAAACCAAACAATAAAAATTCTACCAGGAGCTGAAGGCTGAAGTGAGGTGTGAGACCTAGCACCGCAACATGGGCTTTGTCACATGGCAACATCACTTTACAGGCTGCCTCGCTCAAAGTCCCCAAACCTTTCACTGGGAAGTCCAGGAGCCATCCAGGTCTAGCCTGGCACTCATCTCTGAGATAATCTGGACAAAGACTGCACTTTCCATTCTTTTATCAGACTCTAAGAGGCATTATTACTAGGAGGAGGAAGAAGAGAAAGTGGAGGAGGAGGAGGAAGAAGAGAAAGTGGAGGAGGAGGAGAAAGAGGAGGTGGAGGAAAAGGAAAAGAGGAGGAGGAGGAGGAATAATAACAGTGCCTCTCAATCTCGTGGCTGATAAAATTCTAAACTGACCTGAAGGTGTTTTTTAGGTGTTATCCTGACCAGCTGCCAGGCGCCTTTTAAAATCTGCCTTTAGAATGCTTGGAATTCCTCTGATAGTGAACAGACTTCCACATTCCTTTCTTAGTTACTGCAAAAAGTGTAAATATTGCTAAGGTGAGGCAGTCCTCGATTTATTTCATACTAAAGTGTAAATGGCTGCTATCAGAGCCTTTCCTGAGAAAAGATTTCTGTGGGAGAGGTAAGAAGAAAACAGGAAGGTTCTGGGTGATTGAAGGAATTAGAGCCAGGGAAGGTATGGAAAAGGGATAGGAAGGAATTGTAGGATTTTGGAAAATACGAGTAATGCACAAAATAAAGGAAGACGTAGAAATAATAGCTTACATTGATAGAATGCTTTGAGGTTTATAAAGTGCCTTATATCCACGATCTAATTTTGTCCTTACAACCACCCTTGGAGATGAACGCTAGATTATCTCCATTTTACACATGAGGAAACTGAGGCAAATAGAGTCATAGCTAGTGTCTGAGGCTGAATCTGAATTCGGGTCTTCTGGACCTTAGGCCTGCTCCTCTATCTATCCCGGCCTCTATCCAGGTCTAGGGGTGTACCCTGTTGTTATTATTAGTGGTACCTGAAGGAAGTAGGACAGAAGCACAGCTTTTTTCTTCTAAGAGTTTAACATTTCAAATGATCCCACAATACACTATCCCCATTCAGACGTAAAGATGTAAGTTAAATATACTTTAGACTGCTTTGAAATTTTCTATGGAGGAGGATGAAAGGGGTAGGGAAAGACAGTGTGGCCTTGGAGGCCACTGGAGCCCCCAGCCCGGGCCTTCTGGGCACCTCTTTGCCATTCTTCCTGGCTTAGAGAGGGCAAACCTCCTCCTGGGGAACTGTCCCTGGTGAGGCAGCTCCTCTGGCACAGAGACTGCCAGCAAAGAGAGCTGGGTGCAAGCTTGTGCTCTGTCGCTTCCCTCCTCTGACTCCAGTTTCCTCAGTGGTAAAATGGTGGGGGGGCTTGCCTACTGACCTGAGTTTCTGTCCAGCTCTAAATCCATGACTTGTGATTCCTCACTCTGGGCAGGCTGTTTTCCTGTGGGGTCCCTGAGGTTTTGCTCCCCGTTCTACTGATTCTGGCAGTCTCATGGCCCCCGAGGCCCATGCACAGCAGCCCAGCCCAGTGCAGTCTCCACCTTCCATATGGAGCAGCGGTCCCCCTTGTGGTCCCCATGCGTGGGGACTCCCAGAGAGGGGGGCTTGGAAGCACAACCCAGGTCCTGGATGCGTGGCCAGCACGCGAGTTAGAACGATGGGAAGTCTGCAGTGACTCATGCCAGGAGACAAGCCCCAGACCCTCTGCATCTTCTCTTAACAGTTTGGGGAGTGGAGACGGACAATCGTGGCAGTGGCTGGGGAAGCATCCCAGGAGCAGCCGTTCACCACACTAGGGAGCTGAGATTTAGAAAGCAGTTATCCCACAGCCACCCCAGCAGGTAGGCAGGAGAAATACTGTTCCCATTTTACAGACTGGAAAACTGAGTCTTGGAGAAGTGAAGAGCCTCGTCCAGCCTTACCAAGGTAAGAATTATCAGAAGGGAAATTTGAACCCAGGACTTCAAATCCTCAGCTCTTCCCCTTTTCCTCCTCCACCAGGGGTGTGGCATAAATGAGATCACCGCTCCCCTTAGGCAGGGAGAGCAGGGGCCAAGAGGTCTTACATAATAACAAGCACGCCAGCTTCCATCTCTCTCCCCACCACAGGGAGGATGGACATGGGCTTGCCCACAGCAGTGTCATATTTCCATAAATTAAGTCAAAATAAGATCAATCTTCCGTTGAATTGAGCTCTCAGAAATAATCCAATGACGCTGTTGGCTAGATCATTCCACCATCACCATCTAGCATCACCTCCGGTGGGCAATCCCAGAGTCCATCTGTCCCACACCAAAGAGGGACAATAGATACTGTACCTGTGGTTTGTCTTTGAGGAAATCGGGGAGCTGAAATTCTCCTTTGTAGACCTGAAAAAACAAAGTGGGCAACACTTTAAACCATGTCATCTCTGCAGGCTGTTTGTGGGACTTTGGCCATAGAAGGACCGTGGGCTGGTACTGGATGGCAGCAGACCCTCTCACTTCCCAAGCAAGGCCTGCCAAGTTCATGCTTGGTGCTTTGGGACCCGTGGGGAATTTGTCAGTCCTAGAGCAGCAGATAGAAAAGGCTGCGCCCGCTTCCCATCGGTTCTGACTCCCTCCCACGCCATTTTTGGCTCCATTTCTGGCTGGGACAGTTCCCAGTGTGTCCGAAAACCCCACGCTCCCAAACCCAAGTTCCGATCGAGACAGCCAAGGAAGAAAGTCAGCCTTGCATAGTCTTTGCCAAAAGTAAATCTTCTACAGTTCAAGGACACATTTCTAGCAGCTTTTTTGATGCTCAATTTAAGTTTAACTTTACCTTTCTGACAAGGAGGTTTTTTTCTTTCAATGCTTATATGCACTCAACACTCCTATGTCTACTAAAATGATGGGGGACACATGTCAGTACTTCAATGATCTATGACTTTATTGTTGTGGACATTCTGTACCCCAACACAGTTCATGACTCTTGGACATCTCAGTACAATGGTTTCCAAATTTTATGTAATAATGCCCCACCTTTCTATAAAAAAGTTATGCTTTGCTTCTTTTCATAAAACAATTTATACAAATAGTTCATATCTTGCATTTTCTTCAAGTAAAATTATAAAAGTTCTTACAATTTTTGAACAAAGTCTTTAACTATACGATAAAACAGACAAATAGGTATTTATGGGCAAAAATCTTTCACAATAAAACTACCATTTAATTTTAATTACTGTACATTTCTCATAACTACCTATAGCCATTTTCAGGCAGGCTGTTTTTCCATGGGGTCCCTGAGGCAAAGTCCCCCCACCCGTTTGCAGCAGTCTCATGGTTCCCGAGGCCCATGCACAGCAGCCCAGCTCAATGTGGTATCCTTACAATTTTTTGAACAAAGTCTAATCATATGATAAATAAGACAACTAGATATTTATGGGTAAAAATCTTTAACAATAAAACTACCATTTAATTTTAAAACCAATTATTTTTGGTTATTATTTTTGAAAACCAATTTTGGGGAAACAATGTAATAATACTGTATTTACCAAAATAAATGTTGTAAAGAAGTATAATCAATTGTAAAAGATTCCTTCCACATAAAACTTCCACATAAACAACTGAGCCTGAGTTTACAAACTTCACATTTAAATGCAGCTGACACAGCTGACAAATCATGTGTCTTGAGTCTTCTCAGCACTGGTCAAATGTAACCTTTCACCCGTAGTATCTTAAACAATCACTGACCTCATACACTGTTCAGGATCAAACATTTAGACTCAAAAAGGATCTTAGAGGTCATTTAGTTCAAGACCCTTTTTTGACAGATGAAATAAAATTATATTATAAAGCAGCGGTTCCCCAAATCATTTGGTATTGGCTAAGAAATAGACTACTTGATCAGTGGAATAGATTAGATTCAAAGGACAAAACAGCCAATAACTTTAATAATCTAGTGTTTGACAGATGAGAAAGAGTTTCTTGCCCAAAGTCACACAGAAAATTAATGAGATAGAAAGGATTTGAACTCAGGATCTCTGATTCAACGCTTTTTCTTTTGTATCATATTACTCAGTTGGACTCCATTTGCTTTGTTAGTCTCATTTTTATTGACTCCATTTTTTTCCATTGATAAAAGTGGATTTATTGATGGGGAAAGTTACTGCATTTGAAAATATCCAATCATTTGGGCCGTAGTATCATAGACTCATTAGAGGGTCTTGTGTTCCCCACAGAGTGGATCTACTTCACCAGGTGGAAAACTTCCCCCTTAGGGGTCAACCTTTAGGACTTGCTGGGGCTGATCAAATTTACCAGATGCTGGAGCCTTAGCAAGATGGACTCCCAACACCTGCCTAAATCTGAGATCCTTCTTGCTGTGGCTTGTGCTTCAAGACGCTTCAACCTCCGCATCACGTGTGGTGGCCAAGGAAGACGGTGGACGGTGAAGGAAAACAATAAAATATGTAACTTACATGATGGTTATTTCCTCAAATTAAAAAGTTTTCCCTCATCTGGCAATTAAACCCCTCTTCTTCAACATTTACTGGAATATATCATAAATAATTCACAAGACAATGTTCCAAATCTCTGAGGGATTAATTACAGTTTAAATCAAATATGGCTTTCCAGCCCAATAAAACTCAGAGGCCCTGCTATTTTCATTGGAGCTTAGAAAGCTGGACATGGGCCAGACTAATGGAGGGAAAAGCGCACAGAGAAGGGGAAGAAGCTAGCTCAAAGCTTCTGCAGTTTCAAACTCAAACTCTGAGGCACCTCAAGTCCTTTCTCTTGCATGAAGCTGGCTCTGACTGCCCCTGTCAAGGAGACCTCATTCATCTTCCTGAACTTTCTCATCTTCCCTCATGACTTGTCATTTAGTCACTGACTGCCTGGGGACACTAGTGAGCAAATAGTGTCTGCTGAGTGCAGTGAATGGATGGAGAGGAGGGGATCCATGAAATGGATGAGCCGGGGTCCCTGCTATAAGGAGCTCTTATATCACTATAACTTGTACAATGTTAGTTAATTTTTCACTTGTGCATGTCTGTGCTTTCTCTGTCTCTCTCTGCCTCTCCCTCCCTATCTCTCTCTCTGTCTCTCTGTCTCTCTGTCTCTTTCCCCAAATGGACTGCTACATGAGGCTCCAGGCCTTTGCTGGGGGCAGAGGCATGCTGGCAGGAATGACTGATTCTGTTCCCTGCCCGGGGTTCTTTTCTGAGATGGAGAAGGCAAAGTTAAAAATACATCTTTATTTCAATACAATCAGCTTCGTTTGTAATCTTATGTATTTTATTTTATATATTTAAAAGCAGAGGACGGATCCTTGGGCTTCATCAGACTATCAGAGGTATCTCTGACACTAAGACAATGAAGAACTTCTCTCCTGGTGCCGGAGCCTCAAGGCAACGTCCAGAGACTGAGTTTGCTCACAGCACAGGTGGAAGGGAGGACGCGGCCTTCACCCCAAATCAGGAAACAGAACAGAATTAAGTCCCGGTGACTCGGCCGGATGTCAGGATGATCACGGCTTCCTGAGCACAGCAAGCTCGCAGGTCCTGAGGCCGCTCTGTTTGGGCCCACCTGTGCTCTGACAGGCCAACCTGGGATGCTAGCCGAGCGAGCGGTGTAGAAGCCCTGGCTGCCCAGCCAGTCCTGGTCTAGGAGGAAGAGGATAGCGGCAGTCACAAGACACGCAGCAGCACCGGCCTCCACTCAAAAGGAGGGGGTTTGGTCCAAGCGGCAGGTCAGGGAGCTCCTGGACCATGATGCAGAGTTATGAGAGGTGGAGATCGCCCAACGTGGCGAGGGACCAAGCCAGACCACTCCTTTTACTGGTATTATGAGCACTGCGACTGGTAGGGTCTAGAGAGCAGGGCCATGCAAGAGCAGAACCCTCTACCAGCCCTGAGTTCTTCTTCCTTGGGAAAGGGCCTCAACCCCTGGAAGACGCTGGTAAGCCTGGAATCATGGGAAAGGTCTCTGAGAAAAGTGAGGCTCATGAGATGATCGGACTTTTCTTCAGGATTCCAACATGAACTCTTTTTGGATTCTTTTATGTAGATAACTTCAATAGTGTGATACTAGTAGATAAATGGAGGCACTTAAATGAGAGCTAGAAATGAGCAAAAATTCCCAGGTGAAACCCAAACTGGGCCACAAGTTAGAGAGTATGATGTCATGATTGAAGTCTCCCTAGCTGAAATTCAGTCCATCTGTCCTCCATTGCCCTACACTTCGAGGAGACCTTGCTCTTTGGGGACAGGGACTGCCTGCTACAGCACCTCCCAAGGTCAAGGCAATAAGCTCTGGGTAAATGCTTGCTGACTGAATGAGTGATGTACCTCTTCCGAGAATGGCCCAGCTTTCCAGCAAATTTTGATTGGAAAGGAACCCTGGCGGTCACATGACCTGACTCATTTTATGGATTTGGGAATAGAAGCAGAGGAAGTGAAATGACTTGTCCCAAATCCCACTGGTAGGAAATAGCAGATCCCAAAGTCAAACAAGCTCCTAGTCTCCAAAGCCCTCACTCTTGTCTCTAGACCAAACTGCCTCCATATGCAATAAGAAAACAATGGCAGCCTTGTCCAAAACCCCAGGAATGAATTCCTGTTCTCCAGAATAAAAATCAAAATACTTCTTCCACATAATGGATGGTAGCTCTCGGGCTGGAAGGGACCTGGGAGGCTATTGAGACCAACCCAAACATTTGATAAATGAATCCACTAAGGCAGAGGGAGCTTGCAAGGATCTGACTCTGAGGCAGTCCAATGTACAAGTGCTGCCTTCTTTCTGCCTTTTGGTTTCTATCTTCCCAGCAGCCATCCATTCTAATTAGAAAATCTTTCTCTGCTTATCTCTTGATTTTTTTTTTTTTAGTTCAAGGAACAAAAGTACTATTCTTAAATGTCATTAAAAGCTGTTTAAATTACATTTCATTATTTCTGTTGTTATTGAATTTAAAAAGAAAAAGACCTTCACAAATGAAAGACCTAAGAGAATGAAAACGGGCGGATTTGTGATAAAACATCCTGGGGCTAAAGTCTACTTCTAATCCCTATGTAATCAGGAGCCTTTGAAAGGAAACAGTCTTGATTTAAGAAAACAGTTAATATGTATAATTCTATTCAAAAGAATAGTAGGGGTAGAGAGGAAGGAAAATGCCTAAGTAATTATATCTGGAGACATGGCACTCCGGTTAAACCCTAAGATTTCAACATCTGTCTTACTTAAATGCTGGTCTGAGAAGGGAGAGAGGAAAGCCATACAGTATACAAAGAAGTATACATCTTGGGAGCCGGAAAAGCTTTTCCCGCAACTCTAGGGCTAGGTTCATTGTTCCTCTCACTCAGGGTTCTGCAAAATAATTTAAATGACTTATTGTGTAGCACCATATTTTAGTGGTCACTTTATGCCATGATTTGGGGACCATTCTGTCGAGCCTCCTAAAAGAGAGAAGGCTTGAATGGGGCCAGGCCTGTTGGATCTCTGAAGCATTTACAGGGCAACAGAGATGGGAGATTACATTTCTTCTGCTTGGCCCTGGGGTCTGCAGAGTTGGGTGATGAATGAGAAGCTGAGAAATCTTGCTGAGAAATCTTGCCGAGAAGCCGGTTTCTCTGGAAGAGAAGACTTCCTAGAGATTGTAGTTGTTGAATGGGCTGCCCCAGGAGGCCCTGGACTTGCAACCTGTGGTGATGAGAGGGGCACGGGGAGGATGCCCCCCCTTGGGACATCAAGCAGCCTCAGCCCCTTTGGATCTCAGCGAGTCGCTTCATGTCAGCTCCCACAGAGCATGGCTCGAAGAGAACAAGACAAATGTTTGGTGTCCAGCGGGTAACCAAAAAGCCTGGAAGCCTTAACTGGAGACGGGCACACCAGTCTTGAAAACCAGGGACTGTTCTTCCCGCTGAATGGGGGTGCATTCCAGTGACAAAGCTGGTGGTTACCACAAGAAATCAAATCTGGGCTTTCAACAAACAGGAAGGCCATGAATGGTATTTCCTCTGGTTAAGAGAACAGCGCAGCTGGACATAGTTGTTTGTGGAAGTGGGTTCTACATCTGTGGGTCAGCACCCTCAACTAGGTGTGCCGCAGCTGAAACCCCTTTACCTCCGGGGAGGGGGAAGATGTGGGCCTCAAATAACTAACACCCAACAGGCTTTCATGTGTGGGAGTAAAGACAGATTTGGAGTTAGAAGGTGGAGGTTTGAATTCTGGCTTTACCATTTATAACCTTGTGCGAGCACAAACAGGATATTTCCCTGCTTTGGACCTATTTATATCTCACCTCTCTAATGGGCATTGGACTGATGGTCTCTAAAGCCCTTCCCAGTTCTAAATCTTAAAGAACTGAGAAAAGTCCCAGCTTTCCTGATCTTCCTTTTCCTCATTCCTGAAAGGGGAGAAGTCAAAACTGCGTATTCTGGGCAGGATGGAAAGTGCCTGGTACTACATCCTGGGGCTGAGCAAAGCCGGCAGCATCACACTGCACGTTCCCTCTGCTCCAAGGGTAAACTCGCCCAGTGAGCCATGGTACCCAGGGTCTAAGATGCTGCTAAATCTCGGTCTCCACTGCTCCTCGCCCCACAGCCAGGGGAGAGGCAGAGAAGGAAGGGACTGTCATCCTCATCTGAATGAGTCACATAACCAAGCACGGCTCCACAGAGAGTAAGTGCTGGGGGTGGGATTCCATTCCAGCCTTCCTGAGCCCACTCTATCCATCTGCACACTGGTCTAAGAAGGGAGAGCTGAGGGGATGATGCTGAGGGGTTAGGAAGCATGTTTTAAGAACACTGCAAGTCCTCCTTGTGGGCTGGCTTCTGAGACCCCTGGAGCAGACTACGTGACTGGGCCACAAAAGCACTGCTGATGAGAGACAGACACTGCATTCAGAAGGGTTAGTCCAGGCTTTATACGAAACACAATAAAACCCATAAAGGCCGGCCTTCCATCAATCGGCTTTGCTGAAAGCAGCGGTGGGAGGCAGGGAGAGGGAGAAACCTCAGGGCCTGAGCAGCAGGAGGGGCACTTTCTTCAGGCTGCCCTCCTCCTTTAACAGGCTTTCTGGGCTTTTGTCTAATGAAGTCAGAGAGAGATTACAGGGCTGCTTTGGATTCTCCCAAGGAGCAGGAGTCCACAGTGAACAGCACCATGAAAGAAAAGGCCATAGGAAAAAGGCCCCCTCTGGAAGCTTTTGTTATGTGGCACAGACCACACGTTTCCATCTGAGAAGCTGCAGCTGGCAACAGATGATATTTGGAAAGAAAAGGATGATAGACAAATCAGGTTATTCTACGCCCTTAAGCTTGGCAGCAGAAATCAGTCTGGAGTTCCTGGACTCCAGGGTCATTAATGCCAGCCAACGCCTGAAAGCCTGGGCCTGCCCAGGCAACTAGATCAAGAGCCATTCTAATTTTGTTTAAGGAGCCTCAGTAGTTGAGGAAAGGTTTCTAAAAGCAAGCCTGCCAGTAATGTGGTCAAGATCACAAAGCTAATAAAGGATGGAGCCAGGTTTGAAATCCAAGTCCTCTTGGTCAAGGACCAAAAACAAAACAAAACCCCAAAACAGAACAAACAAATCCCCAAATGCCAAATGACCCAATTCACAACATGCACATATGTACATTTATCATCTTCTCCATCGACTCAATCTGTAGTTGTTTGTATAATTCTAACAAACTAGTTTCTGGAAGACAAGAGGAAAGAAATGCTGCTAGGGCTGACATGATGACAGCAGAGAGAGGTGTTGGTCGACAACAAAGGCAGAAGCAGACAATATATAAAGCTGACTCCAAAAGCACATCAGGATGGAACCACTGAGTGCCGAGACAAAGGCCTTCGTTACATGCTCCAATTAAAGCCCTGAGGGCATTAATACACTTCATGATAGTATACTGAGGGGCTAATGATGACCCTAAATCATTTTAACAAGTTTATATTCTATGTTGATAGGATCATAGAGCTCGAGATAGAAGAGAGCTCAGTCCCATCATTTTACTGTAACTTTCCCTCAGACCCCACTCTAACTTGTACTACTAGCACTAATAATGCTCAGAAGGAAGAACTCTCAGAGTTCTAAGAGGTAATCCTGTAAGGTATTCATATAATCAAATAACTCATCTATTTCCTGTAGTTTATGAGCCCCCACAAGTGTGCACCTTCTTAACAAAGAGCCAGTACACAGTACCAACAATAGTTACAAAGCATTTCCTTCCTCCTAAACCTGTGGCGGGCTCTCCCACAAAAGCACAGAAAGGACAACTCACAACTCCTAGGCGATGATGCCCTTTCTTTTCTCAGAGGGGGATATGGCGTCTGTGTGGTGAATTCACAAATGCTCTACTGCTCAGCTGGGTTGGTGCCCTACGCTGCTGGGCTGCACCAGGGAGTTTGCTCTGACGGTGGCTTCTTCCTCAGGGGACGTGTTTCTTCTGAACAGGCCAATCTAGTGGATTGGGGAGGGTTTATAGAAAAGCGAAGCCTTCACCATTTCCCCTACAATGGGAAACAACCCTTGGCTCATGATTGGCTAAAGCTCTGAGGTTCACCACATCCAGGTAGGCTCCAGGTCCAGCTTTTCCAGTTCTGTTATTCTTCCCAACTTAGAGGAAGCATCCTTTGGAGACAGACTTCACCTTTACTTACACTTCCCAGGCTTTCTTCGAGTTTTGCACAGGTGAATGGCTGGGGTCATAGGTCTGGAGCAAGATTATGGTCCCTGACACATTCTTCATATTCAATTGATCCTTTCTTAGGTGTGTCGTATTTCCCTTTAAGCTTTTTTCCATTTCAATGTTTCTGCTCCTTCTGACGGGCAGTAGTCCTAACAATAACAGGAGCAGCTGTTCAGAAAGGCTTGAGTTTAAATCCAGCCTCAAACACTTAATAGCTGTTTGATCCTGGACAAGTCACTTATTCCTTGTTTGCCTCTGTTTCCTTAGCTGTTAAATGGGAAGAGCACCACTTAGCTCCCAAGGTTATTGTGAGGACCAAATGAGATAATAATTGTAAACCACTTAGCACTGTGACAGGCACTATAATCGCTATATAAATGTCAGCTGTTATTGTTATTAAATAGGACACACCTTTATATCACTAATAAGGCCCAGATAGGGTCATGATGGGCCCTAGATGATACCAGAGGTGGTATTCAATCCCAGGTCCTCCCACTTTTTTCATTCCACCACAGTATGCACACCCTGGTTAAGTAGACAAGGAATTGTACAATGGGTTTTATAATGATTTCTAGACAGGACAGTTAAATTTATTTTTTTTAAAGTCTCAAAGTATAAAGCAATTTGGAAAACAAACCTCTCTAGAATGACTCATTTCCAGAGATTAGAAATAGCCGTTTTTACTATAGTTATAGGTTACAGGAGCAACTGACAGAAATATTACTGATTCAACCCAAGATTTCAGAACCATGGAGCTCATCTGGTCTAATCTCTTTATTTTAAGAGATGAGGAAAATACATTTAGTCTAGAAGAGAAAATCATTGTCATGATTCTGATGTTTAAGGAGCAATGTCACCAACCTCTGAGGACTGGCTGAGTTTCCTTGAATACACAACATGAACCACAAAATCTCTGAGCTCTAAAAACGAAACAGGGATTAAAAGCGGTCATACTGCTCATATTTCAAAAAAAATAAAACACCCCAGACAACTCTCCAATTCCCACATGATAAGTGCGCCAACCTTTTCCAAAGCTAAGTGAGGGAGACTGGCCACATAAAAAGCAATCATGTCATCTGTGAATAGATTGAAACTAGAGCCTTAATGACAAAACATCCTTCCAAATACTATAAAATATAAAAGGTTCTGAGATGCCTCAACACCCCTAACATCCCCAAAGTTATATTTAACATATAAAGTTACAGGGGGTAAAAATGCTGGGATTTGAACCTAATAGTCTTGAGTCTGATTGACATTGGAACTTCATGGCCATCTGCAACTGGATTAGAAACAAGGCAGGGCCTCAGATGTCTCCTTCACTGTGTACTGTATGTGCTCAATAACAGCAGGTTCACATTTACATTATATTCTATGGTTACAAAATGTTTTTTTCATTATTATTTTACTTGACTCTCACAATATCCCTGTGACAGAACTATTTCAAATATGACTGAGGAAAGTGGGACTGACAGGATCTAATGACTTGCCCAAGACTCACGTGGCCAGTAGGTGGAAAACCTGGGATTTGAACACAAGTCTTGGGAGCTAAAGGATTACACATGTTGAGTTAGAAGGGACTGTAGAAGTCTTCTGACCAAACTCTCTCTTTTACACTGAGGAAACAAGAGGTAACCTCCCAGTGGCTGAGCTGGAATTTGAACCTAGGACTTTTAGTATTCTTTCCACTCCCTGCTGCCTTTTACTGGACCTGGATGACTCTGCTGGGAAAGTGAGGCTGGTGACTTTGTCCAGCCCTCCCTCACTGAAATCCAACTGCCTCCCATGTCATGGCATCATCTCCCTGGGACAAGCATAAAAACCAGCCTTTCACTAAGTATTTTAAGCAAAATAAAGAGAAAACCTTTTAATTTTAAAGCCCGGCCGTGCTAGCATCCTTCCTAGGATTTCTTGTCAAAGTTTGGATAACTTAGTAGTTTCACATGCCGAGAAAACATGTCCAATCAGGCTTCAGGATGCAGGAAGGAATCCAGATTTTGAAACTTTCAGTCCGTTATGGGTCCCGAGAGGCCTGCAGTGACTCACCATCTCCAAGATACAAACATGACCATATCCACTGATAATATGTTCTCTTACATAACCTCTCTGGCCCTGCCATTGTTTTGCTTGCTTTGCCAGCTTCACTCAAGAGTTTGGGACTGACTATGCTGTTTGAGGAGAGACACAAAATGGTACAATTCCACATTTACTTGGTGTTATAAAGTCTCCTGATCAAGCTGATGAGTTTACAGGAGGCCTAGGGCCCTAAGGGAAGGTGTGGACATAATCAGGGACACTTCTCTAAGCGTATTTAAAAGTGCTCTTGGGCCTACAGAGCTTGTACACTCATTCACACCTCATTGAGGAAACGCAATTGAGGATTAGCAGTCGAGGATGAATTTTCTGGCTCCAGCTGTTAGGGATGTGGGCCACCCCTTTGTGCTGGAGCTAAACTTAGGGGCTCAGTCTCTGAGTCTGTTCCTTCAGGAGGGATCCAGGATCTGCCGAACAGAACTCAGGATGCCTGCACTGGAATGAGGAGGGGGAGTGAGAAGGGGGAAAGGAGAGGGAGGGCCTGTGGAACTGCCCAGCCTCTTCTGGGGCTGACGGCTGCTCGGGGCCCAGGGTCACTGCAGCACATGCTCTCACAGCCCCACAGCCCCAGGAAAGGGAAACGTGGCAGCCTGAATCGCAGCCTTCTGGAAGAATTCCTAGAATTTCGGGATGGAGGATTAGCATTTAGCCCCCCTCCCAACTGGAGAAGGAAGGAACCACATTAACATGTGGAAGAAATGAATGCTGGATTTTGCCCACTGCTACTCCTGGGCAGCTTTAATGGGCAAGGGGATGTCAGGTGACCCGTTCAGGGAGCCCTTGGATAGTATCCTAAGGTTGGAGGCCCGGAAGGGGCCTAGGGTGAAGAAGTGGCTCTCCAGAATGCTAGGTTTGTTTTTCTTCCAAAAAGAGTCCAAGCCTTTAGGACAGTGCTCTAAGTCTAGAGACCTATGGGCTGCTATGAATCCTGGGTGATGTCTGGTATTTTCTGTAGAGTGAAATACAGGCTGGGGAGTCCCTGATATGCACTGTTGAGGGAAGTACCAGAAAGAGAGCTACAGTTTTACTTTTACTTCCATTAGTGCTGAGCCCAGAGCTTAGGTGCTGGCTCATGAATTAATAATAATAGTAATAATAATTACTATTAGAAGAGTATCATTCTAATTATTCTAATGTATTACTATTAGAATAGTAATAACATCCTACATTTCTATTATTGCATTAAATGGTTAAAGGATATGAATGGGCAGTTTACAAAGGAAGATGTCAAAACTATCAACAGTCATATGAAAATGCTAAAATCAGAATTTTAGTACTGATCAGTAATAATTAGAGAAATGTAAATCAAAACTGTCTTGAAGTTTTGCTTCACACCCATCAGATCAGCAGAGCCAACAGCCCCTCCTATCACAAACAAGGGAGGGGTTGTAGAAAAACAAGGCACCATGTTGTATGTACTAATCTGTTCTAATTATTCTAAGATTATTATATTAGGATAGTAATAACATCCTACATTTCTACGGCACGTTAAGATTTACTGCTTCCCATCAACAACCTTGTGAAGTAGATAGAACAAAGATTATTCCCATTTTAGGAAACTAAGTAAATTGCCTTGGGAAACGCAGTAAGTGTCAGAGCTGGGATTCAAACTCTTCATCTTCTCAAATTCCAAATGCAGACTCTCTTCCAATTACAGCCCTGCCTCTATTATTAATATTCCCCAAAGGAAGGGTAGTGATAACATCTAATACCAGAACAAACAGCTCAGCACCAGAATGGCCTATTTCAGCAGTGTTCTCTAAGAAAAAAAATGAGAAATCTTTCATGTCCTGGCCCTTGGTTGAGGTTTAGACAATGGTATGTTGGAATGTGAATTCCCAATCCAAATTTAGGAATTTAGCCTTTAACTCCTGAATGGAATACCTCTCCCCCCAACCAACTTGTGGATCACAGAATAGTTATTGGAAAGCAAACATGAAAAACAGAGGTCAGGGAGATTTTTCTTTAAAACACACCTTGTGAGGGATCTAACAAAGAAATCTCTTCCTGTGACCACAGAGCACAGAACATCTAAAAAGAGTGCTAAGTCATCCATTCCTATAAGCATACAAAGAAAAATCATTTTTGTTTTATTTATCTTATATGGATTTATAATATGCCCCTCCCCCTGCTAAACGAACCTCTAACTTCCTCTATCTAAAACTTCCATCATAGGCATGAATATATAGTCCAGTAAAACAAAGTCTCACATTGGCCATACCTGGAAATGCACGGCTCTCTCTGCATTTTAAGTTCATCATTTTGACCTGCCACTCACCACTAATCACTGTACTGACAGAATCTAATGTCTTGCAAACTTGTCTTTACAATGTTGTTGTCATTGTATAAACTGTTCCCCTATTTCTTCCACTTTACTCTGCATCAGTTCATAAAAGTCTTCTCGGATTCCTAAGAAGCTGTCCATTTCATTATTTCTTCTAGAGCAATAATATTTCCTTATATTCATATGCTATAACAGGCTTAGCCATTCTCTCATCAGAACTCCTAATTAGCCATTAGGAGTTCAGCTTCTTTACAGTTTTTGGCTACTATCAAAGCGGATGCTATAAATATTGTTGTTTATATACGGATCCCTTCTTTCTCTCTTTTTAAAAATTTCTTGGGAATTGTATATAAGCTTAGTAATGGTATAGATAGATAAAAGAGTGTATATACCCCAGCTGAGTAACTTTTGGGGTACAGTTTCAAATTGTTTTCCAAAAGGGGTGCACCAATTAATGGCTCTACCAAGAGTACAAATACTATGGTGTCTTGTTTTCCTACAACCTCTCCCATGTTTGTGGTAGGAGGGACTGTTGGCTCTGCGGTCTGATGGTGGGAGGCAAAACTTCAAGACTGCTTTGATTTGCATTTCTCTAATTATTACTGATTTAGAGCATTTTCATATGACTATTAATAGCTTTGACTTCTTTCTTTGGAAACTGCCTCTTCATAGCCTTTGACTATTTAACACAATTTTTAATACACAGTAGAACTGTGAATTGGTTCAACCCTAATAGAAAGCATATTGCTAAGAAAGTAACTAAAATGTCTACACCTTTTCACCCTGAGATCCCTTTGAGAGACATATACCTCAAGGCTAAAGATGGAAAGGTCTTATATATACCAAAATGTTTATAGCAGCATTTCTTTATGGTCTCAAAAAACTGGAAACTAAATTCATGCAAATCAATTGCAGAATGGCCAAATTGTGGTTTGTGACTAATATTCCTGTTCTTTAAACTGTGAAAATGAAGACTATAGAGAAGTATGAAAAGATTTCTATGAACTGATGCAATTTTGTGAAGTGAGCAGAACCAGGAAAAGAGCATACCCGTCACTAACAACGTAAACTGAAAGAAGAACAAAATTAAGACTGAATGCTGGGAAATTATAATGACTAAGCATGTCGTCAAAGAAGACAAGGTAAAATATCCTCTTGGCTCAAGCTCTGACTCTCTGGGCTTTGCCATCAAATCTTAGTCACAGTTTCATACTGGAATTTCTCTTAGCTCCTTGGCCTTTCAGGCTCTATCCATGCTAACCCCCTTATCTCGCTGGTGAATTGGGAAGGGGGATGCCTGCATTTTGGGGAGGATTCAGGCTGACCAATGTGCATTGGCCTCTGGCTCTAGTTCTGGTTCTGCTCTCCAGACCTTAACATCACGCCCCCTGGGAACCACCTTGCCCCTCTTTTATTTATATATTGTAACATGTAAGGTCCTTAAGGGCATGGACCATCACATTTGCTTTTGTTATATGATATTAATATAAGCTGCATGTTTCTCCGCCTATAATCCTATACTCCGACAATTGAAATCCAAGATTTCTTTATTATTTCTATAAGGAAACCATTATATTACCCTAAAAACGGACAGTCTTTCTTGTTTGGTTGTGTTTTTAAATTGCAGAAATAAAAAAGAATGTGACCTATTTAAGAAAGAACAAATATTTCACCAATTATCTGGAGTAGCTTATAAAAACTGATCGAAAGCCTGCTTTATAATGGGAACATGGCATAAATCAGGATGAGGGGTGTTAGGAGTGATAATAGCTCTGGGTATTGTGGAGAAAGGAGACCATGATACAATGTTATAGCATCACAGATGAAAAAGATTTGGGAAGTCTCCTAGTGCAAATAAAGGAATGAGCTTTCTACATGAAAAAGTGGGCTCAACAAAAGCAGCTGGAATATGTGAATGTGTGATTATCATGAACACCAGTGGGAGTATGTGAATGAATCTGAAACTGGCAGATAAGTAACATAGCAAAGCATATTGACTGAATTAACTAAATACTGCCATTTTTCTGATGAAGGCTTTCCCAGTACCCCCAGCTACTCCTGCCTTTCTCTCTAGAGTTACTATCTATCTACTCTGTGACTTGTATTTATGTACATGTTGTCTTCCTCTACTAGAATGTAAACCCCCTGACAACAGGCCCTATTTTCACCCTGTTTTTGTGTGTTTATATATCACTAACAATCAGCAGAGTGTCTAGCACAAAGCAAGAACTTAATAAATGCTTGTTGATTGATTGATTTATAGATAAGTCATTCTAAAGACACACACCTCCATTTTTTTTCTGTTCTTCCTTAAAGAGAAAATAAGATTGAGAGCTGGAGTTAAGCAAAATGATCTCTGGAGAGGCAGAGAGCCACTTCATGCTATCACTCTGATAAGTGGTCCAAGTGTCCACAAAACCTTTTATTATTAAATGTCTTTCCTTTTATAAACCCACAAATCAAACAGGAAGAATGATTCTGGAAATAAATTTAGATATCTACTGGCCCAGAGGATAGGCTGTGTTGCCAAACCCTGGAATAAAACAAGTATTAAGTGGCCTAGAGAAGTAAATAAGTCTTAAGATAGTAACACTTTTTTTGGTTTGTGATTTCATAAGTATGAAGAGCTCCCACAGAGGAAATTTCCTGTACCACTGAAGACTAGCAACTGTTCTGCGTTTTGTGGCCTCAGAGAATTGGGGTAGCGATGGCTAAGTAACTGGTTCAGGCTTACTCGGCTAGCTGGCTTACAATTGGCTCTTCTTGACTTCAAGCCTAGTCCTCTATCTCTTAGGACATGTTACCTCTAATTATATAAAAGAAAACTAGACATTTCTTTAAAATAGAAAAAGAATTAAATAGTGACCAATAAGAGTTATAAGGAGAAAGTTATCAATCTATGCCTAGGTAGATGCATGTCTTTACATTTTGTTCTCATCTCTATATCCCTTCTTTCTCTTTATCTCTTAGAGGTAAATGTTATCCATGTTTTCTCTCAAGCATGAGTCACTGAAAACTATACTCAGGATAAAGGGTCAGCATCTATACAAAGTCACAGCTTACCAGCTTTCACCAGTATTTTCCTTTTGCCAGACAGAATTAGAAGGCAAATCAATTCAAAGCTAGACATTCAATTAAAATAGAATAGCAAGGTAAATAGCAAAGAAAATGCTTCTCACACATACAGAGGAATGGGAAAGCCTAAGCCTGTTGCCTTTCACCTCTTCAATCAGCTAAACTGATTGCCCCAACATCAAATATAAAATGCTCTACTTGGTTTTCAATGCCTTCCACAAAATGGCCTTTTCCTACCCTTCCAGTCTTCTTGGATCTCACGCCCTGTTCCTCCCCCAAGGACTCTGATCCAGCAACACTGGTCTCACTGCTGTTCTCGCATCAGAGTCTCCACTTCCTGACCCCAGACATTGACCGGCTGTCTCCCATGCCTGTGATCTCCTCATCTCGGCCTCCTGGCTTCTCTGGCCTCCTTTTCCCAGCTAAGACTCTGCTTCCTGTAGGAAGTCTTCCCCAGTCCTCTCTGTGCTGGGACCTTCCCTCTGCTGATTACCTCCAAGTAATCCTCTATCTAGTTTGTATGTAGTTGTTTACTGTTTTCTTCCCCATTGGAGTGGGAGCTCTCTGAGAACCTTTGGATCATCGATGCATTCCCAGTGTTTGGCACAGTGCCTGACACACAGTAGGTAACTTTCTGACTGACGGACTCCCACAGATTCCTTGGAGGGAAAGAGAACCTATGTAGGCTGGCCAACTCACAGTCCCAGATCTCCTTTGGGGTTGACCATTTCTTTACTGCTTCCCTGAGAGGCTCCGGATGTTGAAGGAAGGCTGGTCTGGTGCCATCTGACCCAAGGGGAAAGCTGGGCTGTTTTCCCTGCCCTATAGTTACCTGCCGGTTCTTTGCTGAGCCAACCACAACTCCTATGGAGTCTCTTCCTTTTGGGGAGAGTGGTCCAAGCTCTTTTACAAGACAGTCCATGGCCTGCGGCTATTTTAGCCCTTTTGTCACTCAGATTTGTGTCATATTCAGCCAGCTAGTCAGTCCTAGCAGCTAGCACCAGCCCTGCATATCACTACAGATAGTAAGTAAGATTAGTAAGACTGAAAGGAAGCTTGTAGCCAGTGACCACTGTCTGGTATGTCTGCATTGCACCTAAACATAAATAAAGTGTGCTGTTGTATTATTTAAGAACTGTTTTTACAGAAGAAAGAACTGGTTTGGTTATTTGCTAACTTGTACACTCTCAGTTGTCTGTACCTAAAGAAAGGTTAACTTATACAATCAAATTCAAGGTATTTTGGTTCACACAAAAGCAACTAATTGAATTGAAAGCATAATGTCTGGGAAAAAATAATCAGTCAGCAGCACCACAATAACAATGGGATATAACAGTGACAATAGAATAACCACAGGAGATTTCCAGAGCTGGAAAGCTCTTAAGAGATCATTCTAATGTAACATCTTAAGGATGAGAAAAACAAGGCTGAGGGATCAGAAGTGACTAATGCTACAGAAACCGTTAGTGGCAGAGTCTGCACTAGAACTCATTATCTGGCATTTTTTTCTATTATACCCATCACCTATGCTCCAGTTATAAGGTACTTAAAGTTGGAAAACACTTTACACATATCTCATTTCTGATTCACAACAATCCCATGGCAAAGGTAGAAAAAATATCCCCACTTTAGTGGAGAAGGCAATGGAAGCTCGGCAAAGTTAAGAAATTTGCCGACAGTCACATGGCCATCAACAGCAAAGCCAAGACTTCCATCTTCTGATCATTCCTTGATAAGCGAGGAAGGACAGCACAGTGGGAAGCCACTCTCTCTGGGCCCCAGTTTCCTCCTCTATAAAATAAAGAGTTTGGACAAGATCAGGATTCTCAACCTTAACATGAGGGCATATGAACATGTTTTTAAGAAATATATATTTTGAGAACTTTATGCTGGCATAATTAATTTCCTTTGTAATGCTATGTATTTTATTTTATGCTTTTAACACATTATTTGGAGAAAGAATCTACAGGTTTTTCCAGTCTGCCACAAAAAAAGTGAAGATCTCTTGGGATTCAATTATCTCTGGGATTCTCTCCAGCTCTAGAGCTGCTCGGACTGTGATGGCCAATGTCACAAGTACCTGATCTTCTTTCTGACTACCTACTAGGAATATGGTTCTCTTGTGGAAACAGAATGTTCAGCTCCAGAATGTTCTCCAAAGGGCTGGTTTTTATCAAAGGATAAGCAAAGTAGGCCCCAGATGGAAGAAAAAGACAAACTTATTCACTGGAGACATAAATTATCTATTGTATACACCCCATGATTGCTCAGTAATTATTGACTTTTCTCCTAGGAAAACTGCACTTATCTTTGCCTGGAAACATCTCTAGAGATATTGTGACTAACTTAGAAACTGGCATCTGCTGCTGCTGTATATAGCCTAGATTTCCTCTATAATCTATAGGATGAAAAAGTCATCAGTGCTTGGAATTACTGCCTAGACCCCTGTTTACAATGGTGGCAGATTATCACATTTCTTTCCTTATCATTCCCTCTTCTTCCTGTTAACTAGAGAACCATTTTCCAGACACAAAAGTTACTCTTGGGAGGATAAGGGACAGCACAGAGCTACAGCTACGTGTCTGTCCTTTTTTTTATTCACTCAGAAGTGTTTTAAAATTAAATGGATAGTTAAAAGAAACATAAACATATGGAATCTGTTGGGGAGGCAAAATCTGGAAAGAGAGAGCCAGAGGTCAAAAAATGTCCCAAACTGTCTACAACAAACATGGGTGATCACATGAGAGTGCAAATGGGAAATTCTAATTAGATGTAATTGGCAGATTATGAGACGACTTAGCCACCAGTTCAAGTTAATGAGGTAATTATGGTAGGAATGACATTGTACGTAAAGTGTATATTATTTTACATTGTAAAAGGGGGTAGTTTCATTGATATTGTCAGCACTCGTGGAATAGTAGTTACTACTGTAAGAGAAACATGAATTATAAGAATTTTTCTTCCTTCATTCATCTAGCTTTTCCAAAAATATGCATAGCTCAGATCAAAAGGGTCCAACATGAAACCAGCAGGCTACATGTGGCCCCAGATATGGTCCCAAAGCAGATGAAAATGTAGTTCTTGTTAGATTTTAATGTGTTAATGGATTAATACAAAAAACAAATATAGAAATGTGATTTTATTTTACAATGTGGCCCCAGGGATCTTTACATACAGTTTTGTTTTGAGTTGAATGGGTCCAGGCTGTAGGGGAAGAAAGAGACTAGGAGAGAGAGCATCAAATCCAATCTCTCCATTTTACAGATTAGGAAACCGAGGCCCAAAGAAGTTCACTGACTTGGCAGAGCCAGCTGACTGAATGCACCTTCCTAAGGACAGTTGTAAAGTGGGGAGGCTGGATGCTCTCAAAGGTCCACCTTGTTAACTCTACAGAGAATACAGAAGTGCTGCCTGAGTCAGTCAGAGTGCTGGCCTGGAGCAACATTGGCCTGAGAGCTGCGTCAGAGTGATGGTCCCAACTGCTGGGGGCTCTGTCACAATGGTGAACAGATCATTTGTCTTCCCACAATTGAAACCTACAGAAATGAAGCTGTCACAACACAGTATTTTCTTCAGGCTGTGACCTTTCACTCAGACCCTTCTTAACCTCTTCTAAAACCTTTATGAATTCACAAGCTCAGTGATTGTTCATTTATGCAAAACCCAAACAAGCACTAATTCCAGGCGTTGGATAACCAAGTTTAAAGCAATGGCTTTCCACTCTGTCATACAGTTTCCTGGAAAATGCTCTTAAATTCTGACTTCCAAAACTGTGGATTCTAAGGTAGTCTGTGTTTGCTTTGTGTGTTTTTCTTCTAGAGATGAAGGTGAGAAGGTAATTAAAATTACACAAATAACAACCCTTCCTGTGGTAACTCAGTGTCTTGAAAGCAAAGCATTTTCGGGATTGTAGTGGGAGCGCCCTTGCAAAAGCGGCTGGTATCATGGCTAATCGAGGCTGGCATAATTCAAAGGCATATATTGTGGTTTGTTATTAGAGAAAGAGAACTGAAGTAGGAAACAGCTGCTCTGAGTTCAAGTCTTTTTTTCTGTCAAGAATTGAATGAGTAACCTTGAAGAACAAATCATTTTCAGTTCTGTACTTCCTTTTCCCATCTGAAAAATGGCAGTGCTGGGATTAGGTGACCTCTATGGACTAGAATTCTAACATCATTCCAATATTCTTTAAAAAAAAAAAAAAGAATTTTGATAGAAGATCAAAGCCATTTTCTGTAATGAGAGATCAGGTCTAAGATGCAAATTCCTCTGAAAGAAAGAACACCATGATACTGTCTCATTAAGTTATAAATGACTCATACGAGATACTTCGCTGAGAGGAGATGGAGGCAGGAGTGCCAGGGCACCAGCTATGCCCTGGAGGATGACATGGGTAAATATGGAGGTAACAAGAGAGAAGACTTGAGATGTACCAGTGATAAGCCACCTTCTTCACGTGCCCAGGATTGGGACCAATTTATGTGTAGGGAAATAGACTCAAGAAGTCAAAATGCTACATTCAAAGTGATCCAAGTTGAAGAGTGCTGAGGGACTAACTGTCCCTCATTCTAGGTCCAGAAATCTCTTATAGTACACTGCAAAAGAATTAAATGAATAAGAAAGCAAGCACATTTACTTACTGATTTTTAAAGAAGAAAAACAGTTCTCAGTTGAGGTTGCTCTTATTTAAAGTGCAGATAAGAGGATCTCATCTGCTGAATCCCAAACAGAAGACCTCCATGTCCTCAATGAGGAAGGATGACCCTTGCCCAGGGTCTGCCACAAAGAAGCCAAACTAGAATGTAGTTGGCCAACAGAGGACTTCTGGCTTTTGGAAAACTATTTTTAAAGCTCTACTAGAAAAAAAGCAATCTCTATCAAAACTTAATTCTGAAAAGCAAAGTAAGCAAATGTGCTTCCCACTTGAAAGTAACATTGTTTGATCCATGGCGAACAGGGAAGATGCTCCCAACTGCTTTTTAAATGAGGATGAATTGCCCCAATGAGGCTGATGAAAGGGGATGTGGCCAGTCAGGACCCAGACCACAGAGGGAAGCAAGCTGGCCTGAACAGCACACACAGGACCTGTGTCCCGTGCCAGCTTCAGCATCACACCCTAAGCCTAGTGAAGGGGACACTTGAGGGGCTTAACATGCAAAAACCTTTCAATCTTTGGTGCTCCCAATCACTCAAGGGAGCATGGGCCTTGTACCCCACCCCTGACTTCTGGAGGAGGGTCAGCTGGGTCCATCTGGGGCCACTGGGCCCTCCAGAGCTGAAATCACATATCTTCCTGTTTGTCAAAGGTAAACATTGACAATTAGGGTGTTTAAAAATCACTTGACTGAACTCACTATTTACACTGAGATACTCCACGCTGGCTCCAAGTATTCCCATCATCCCCCACAACTCTACTAATGATCTCAAAGACCAGCATGTTGACTGAAAGAGTAAAATCTTTTCATAATGTGCTATATAAAAAAAATACTTAGATCCCATGAGGAAGATAAGGAAGATTTTTCTCTGATCACCTGGTGATAAATTTAGGCCTGGAAGCATTAACACAGGACACTTTCATCATTTTCTCCCTTGTTGCTGCCAATAAAATTTAGACCCTCAAAAGAGGGAATTGTTGGCCAAGTTCACCATGCAAGATCCACCAATAAAAATGCTGGGGGGGGGCACTTCCAATTTCAGTATTTTTCCACATCTCTTCTGTTCCAAAATCTCCAGTCAGAATCTCCACAGAGAATGTTCTTCCTTCAATAAAAGGAAGCCAAAAGAAGCAAAATGAGAAAATAAGACCTTGTTCTTTAATTCATTCCATTCTGAGCAGGTACCAAAGAAAATCCTAGGGATACTTTTATAGATGGGGCACCATGCAGTGGGGCTTGCTCCAGCACACACACACACACTGCTGATGCAAGATAAACAGCAGAGACCCAAACTACCAAGGAAACTTCCTTTCTCGCCCTAAAGATGAAATGGGACTGGGGCATTTGGATAAATTCATCCTCTCCATCTGCTAACATCTCATAATCATTAAATAATTGTTCAGAAAACCTTATACACAGCTCTGCCTGCTATTCTAGCCCATATTTCTGCAAAAATAAAATAAAATAAAATAAAAAAGCCCAGTCATACGAATTCCTACTGATTTTGTAAACCAAGAACTGGCCCTGCTGATACTGCCCCTTAAAGTGGCACTGGCCCTCTGTGAAGGCATGGCTCATGCACACTCATGGACTTCACCACAGTGGTGGGTTTTATTCTATAATCATTTAGCAATTTTCAGTTTTCATCCACCAGAGCCCAAGTGACCTACACTAATAGAGAAGCCAAGAACTGACTAATGGTGTTTGCTGAAGTTAAATGAAAGCAAAGACTGTCTAGGATTAAATCACAGCTTCCGGGCAAGGATCTAAACTAAATAAACCCATGAATGTCTTCTCCATTTTGCACCTAGCAGAAGGACTACACTGATGCCTCCATGGTATCCTGAATCTTAGAATAAATAAACTTGTCCCAGGACTTAGTAGTCACTTTATTTACACAACAGAGTGTTTTTGAAAAAGCTATCTTTTAAATATATTAAATATAAATAAATATATTAAATATATTTGTAAAGGAACCTGAGATCAGTTGGTCCCTTTAAAGCAGCCTCTTTGAGTAAGATAAAGAACCACATTGGGCTAAATCCACTTGGGGTGTCATGATGCTCACTTATCAGGGCCTCTGAGATCCTGTTGGAATGAATAGAAAGAGTGACTCACAAATTCGACTAAAGAGATTCTCTTTCTTTGAACTGCCAAACCAGAATCCAGCCACATCCACCACTTGCTTGCCCTAAAAAAGATCCTGTATAGAATTAGCATGCTGTAGGATAATGATGATGGAGCTGAATACCTGCTGCAACTGGCCTTTCTGCTGCTAGGATCGCCTGAATCAGAAGGGTGAGAGACCCCCTGGGCCTACACAAGGGACAACAGCAGTTATGTTTCCTTGAATCTAATGGGAGTAGAGGAAGGAAATGATGGAAATCTATTAAAAAGCAGCATCCATTTGTCTACCAAAGCCTGAAATATAAGGACAGAGGGCCCAGTTGGTAAGCCCTCCAGGGCACGCTGAGCTTCAGGGGTCCTTGAATCACAGAAACTGGTTTGCGATTTCCTGGGGGCTCTGGGCAAGTCAGTAACCTCTTACAGCCTCCACTTCCTTCTCTGTAAAATGAAGAGACTGAATGGAAGGCTTTCTAAGGCCCCCTCACAGGCTCTACAATCCTATGAACTCGACATTAATGGTAGAAAATTGACATAATAGGATATAGTAGGATAATTTACATAAACTACATTTAAGCATCTGGCCAAATTTAAGAAAGAGTAAGCCTTAATAGCAGCTCCAGATAGAAGCTGTGATGTACCAAGTGCCCCCCAAAGCCTTGATGTAGTGTTAAGTTACTAAAGTTAATAAAGTCTGAAACTGTGCTAAGACTTTTGAGATACCCTGTAAGGAGTCTGGAAGAGCCAGCCAACTGCCATCGTGGACAGAAGGCTGGCCGGCTTGAGTTTAAATTCCACCTTTTTCACATCCTTAGCTGTAGAACTTGTCTCCAAGACTTAGAGCCCCACAATGGTGTGTGTGTGTGGGGTTACACTATGGCAGTTCCCCAGACCCATCCATTCCTGGACCCAGGCTGAAACCAAAGAAAGGTGAATGCTTGAGAAGTTAATGTTAACCCGACAGCAAACGCATCTTCCGGAGCCTCTGTTGGCAAGAGGGTCTTGGCGTGAACGTAGGTCTGCCCTGATAATACTACTTCTGTGCTTGAAACTTCCTTGACTTACAAAAGAAGAATCAAGTCCAATAATTCAATCACATGCTTTCCCTTTATGATTTGTTAAGTTCTCTTGTGTGTTTTATGGTCCTCGACCAAGCTGAATTCCCTGGAGTAAGAGGGAAGCTGTTCCTTCCACTTCTCTGAAACATCTCCAGTGCTAGAACGGTGCTGTCCCCTCAGCACACATCTGCCAAATGAGTGGAAGTCAGCCGTTGTGAGTCACCAAAGACCCGGCGGGCTGATGTCAAAGAGAGGAGGTAAGATTTACCAAGAAATGGGCAGCTTCTCCACTCGCTAATTTCCCACCGATTCCATCTCTGTAAAAAACAAGCGCATCCTATTGTTCGGGAGTCTTCCGATGGGTCCGTGCTTTCAGCCAGAACATCCTGGGCAGAGTTAAACCCTGAGACTCCCACAGCCAGTGGGGCCCATGTTCCTGAAACAACCACTATGTGTTCTTTGTAAACTGCTCTTTGCCCTTGCTTAGTGCACCTGGGAAAGAGTTCACAATTCAGGGAATGGTTCATATCCTCTTCTCCTCAAAGTGGGTGAATCTGAAAGCTCTTGAAAACCAACAAACCTTGAGAAAATGAGGGGTTAATCCAAGACTCACCACATTTTCAATACATCCAACAAAGACATGAGTCATGTTTAATGGCAGTAACTACTGCTGTCACGATCTTGTAGAAGGGTATAATGATTAAGCAATAAGCAGAATGTGGGGATATTTTCCAATTGCTGGATGTGAGGGCTGTTTATTTCTAATGGACCACAACTGTAAGATTCTAGAATCCTCAGGAGAAAACATGGATTTCATTTCCAATATGCCATGGGAAGACAGGGCAGCCACAAAGCGCATGGTGGTATATTCCAATTAGTGAGCTCCGGTCCAAGGCAGCCGAGGTTTTCAAAAACAATGCGCTGACTCAGACGGCTGCGCTTCCAGGCTCATCATGCAAAGAGCTGGTCTTACAGCCTGCTGCCCCCGAGTCTTGGGGCACGGCACGTCCCTCCCCCCACAAAGGACCAGAACGGCTCCTTCGGCCCCGTCCGAGGGCTGCACTCCTCGGCTATCTCGCCTTCGCATGTGGCCGTGTGCATCCTTGCAGCGACTGCTGGGGGTGTCTCCCAGGTCCCTTAATAAGGGGAGCTCGGACTCGGGAGAGCCAAGGAAACCCCACCCAGGGACAAGAAAGAGCTCGCCAGCACACAGGCCTCCGAGACTGGGAGGACAGTTCACACACTGCTTCTTGTTTCTTTCCCTGGAATATTTTATGACATATCTGTCATGTCCGGCCATGTTTGCCCTATTCTGCTGCATTCTGAAGTCCTTTCCAAAGCCACAAGGCACGACTGGAACAAATGCCACCATCACATGGAGTCAGACCACAGGCTTGTTCCCAAGGAAGCCAAGAACACTGGGGCTTGCTCTACTTTGTCCAGGGGAATGTAGGAGAAATGAAATGTTGACTGCGTGGGGAACCTCAAAATACCATTTGCATATGAATCTAGGTTTACAAAATGCTAACTTGGTTATTGTGCAAAGGAGAGAACTACAAATTACCAATTTTCCTGACATTCACAAGGCTTAGGGACTAGACGGTGGCAATAAATTAGCATACTGGGTCTTTCCCCGCCATCCATTCACCCTCTCCCACTGGCAGACCAGGGCTGGCTCAGGTACATGGAAGAGGCGGAATGGGAGGTCTTCCTCTATTACAAAAGAGATGGCATGAAAGAGAAAAAAGGATTTGGAACGTCCCCGTCAGTCCTACGGATTTCGTGAGAAAGCAAAATCAGCACAAGTCTGGAAAAGGCAGCACAGCCAAGCCCTAGTATTAACCTCTCAGAATATAAATGTATTTGCTGGTTAAAAAGGAAGGGGAACAAAGAGAAACGAGAATGGGGAGAAAGGTAACACACTAATATGCAGAAGAGAGAAAGCATAATGTCAACACCAAGAGTCTTTCTCAGGAGGAAACATGGATTTCATTTCCAATATGCCATGGGAAGACAGAGCATGTCTTAATCAAGCAGAATATCCTAATCAAGCAGAACTTCAGTACACCTAGACTGATATGTTTAGTTTTTTTTTTTTTTTCATTTGAAATTCTATCACCCCCCAAAAATGGATCTAAATTAAAATCAACCTCTGGGGTGAACAGCTAAATCACACTCACCGCTCATCCCTGGGAACCACCGTCTCTTTCCTAAAGTAGAACATGGCAGCTAACTACTGGTAGCTGACATTTGTAATGGGAGCTAATGGTAGCCAATATTTATATAGTGTCTACTATGTGCCAGGCACTGTGCAAAGCACTTTATAAATATCACCTCTTTTGATTCTCACAACCACCCTGGGGAGGTAGGTGCTATTGTTATCAATATATGAGGATATATATATATATATATATATGTACATATATATATATATATATAGTTATTACATATGAGGAAACTGAGGCAAACAGGTTCGGTGCCTTCCCCAGGTCACACACAATTAGAGTCTGAGCCTGCATTTGAACTCAAGTCTATTCAACTCTAGGCCCAGCCCTCTAACTACTGTACCACCTGGCTACCTAGAAAAAGATAAAGTACTTTTTTGGAAAGACTTAGAGAAAGGGGACTGGGATTTCAGTTTATTAGCCTCCCTCTCTCTCCAGGTGTTGATATGAGTGTTGCTTTTTTTATCCCTCAACCACCAAGTCGTTGCCTACTAGGAAATCTTGTTTCAGCTAAGGAGATGAACAATAAGCTAAGTAGCTTGTTGAAATTAAGGCAGCACGCTGTCACTCACATGCCAGGTGTTTATACAAAGCAAGGATCATCAGACATGACACTAACCGCATTGCCTTCAGCGTGAGCCCCCCTGCTGAAAGCTGGGCAAAGGTCACGCCAGGTTCTTTCTTTAGTAAACTTCTGAGGGCACACGGCCCCTCCAGATTTCTGACAAGAGGCAGCCATGGAGTGATGGAAGGCAGGCACTTGGGAAAGTTCTTAAGGGTTCAGCAAGCCAGCAGGATTATCCTCCAAGTGAAATGAGAGCTCTCCTGTAATATGTCATTCTACAAATGTAATTTTCTAGTCAAGATGAGCTTAAGTTTTATAGAACAAAACAGAAGAAGAAATTCCAAAGCTCACATCACGACAGAACGTCTGAGAAAACTCTTCAGGTCTCACTTACCCTTCTTGTGTTTTCAAGAATTTTGGGGTCAGGTTTTCCATAACTAGGTGGATTGGCGTGTGGGTCATAGCCGAGCTTGGCAAGCATGGGAGCAATCACCGCCATGTCCTGTAAGACATCGGGGGGTATCTTTCCAACCCATTTTGATAGTGCTGCCACGTTGACTGGTTTGATGACTTGGTCTGTCGATCTCTCTACCCTGAAAACAACAGAACAGGATAAATGTTTGAAGCATTAAAAACCCAAGGTAAAATAGCTAGTTACCAAGTTATGGAGAAAGAAGGCTCCGAACCAGTCGGCTGTGGGTTGTTTTTGAAAAGGCCTACTGATAGGCAACACAGTGATCAGACTGGAAGGGCTCTGAAAACATGATGGTTCTCAAAAGGTTCTCTTGGTCAAAGCTATTTTCATACTAAGCTGTTATTTACCTGCTATAATCCCTTCTCTTTTCCAACCACATATCTGTGTGAGGCCAGATTTTCTTCAAATACTTCAATCAAAACAGCATATCTCAACAGACTGAATGCAGAACAGATGTGAGAATCTAACTGCCTTCTGTGAAGCCATAAGCTAAAGAGATTTGCAATGACACGAAATTTTTTTGTTTTGGAAAATATATTTTATTACTTTGTGTTACTATAGAATGGGTTTAGTATTATTCTTTTTAAAATGAATAAATAATGATGAAAAATGAATGAAAATGAAAAATTCATGAAAAATAAAATGAATTAAAATGTATCCATTTTAATTTCTAATGTGGTAATTGTTGACAGACACAACCCACAGAAACAAAAGCCCTTTGGGGTTCTGAGACCAACAAATTGGAACTTCTGGGTTGAACACATACTGACTGGTGATTCTAGACAAGTCACTTAACCTCTCAGTGTTCCGGGAACCTCCATTAAGACTCCTAGTTGTCGAGATAGAAACCTTTCTCCCAGAAGCTCCATACACTGATGAAATCATATGGCCTGTCAAAAAAATGAAATGAGGGACTGAAGCTGTTGGCAATCTCATACTTCTAGAAACAGGGAAAACATAACAAATGAAAACATCTGTACAAAATGTGTTGACATTTACATTTTATCCAGCGAATCAAGGCTGGATAGATAAGGTTGCTAATGATAACTCCAGGTTATTCTGCTGCAAATGTCAAACAGCAGATTCCCTTCCTTCGGCTAGATTTCTGAAGATATATTTCTTCGGGTAATCATTACCTAAGGTAGAAAAGTCAGAACCAATTAGAAGGTTCAATGCGGGCTTAGCAGAATTAACAGAAGCTAATTCAAGGCTTCCGGCCTGCCACTGGCTAATACAATGACTCCCCTTCCCATTGACAGAGGAGCTGGAACTGTATCAAGTTTCTTAGTAATCTAAGTAGAAAACTGGAGAGTTGGGGGATCACCTGTGTGAAAGAAGAGCTGAAAGGGCAGAGAAAAGTTCTAAGAGAGAGAGCATCCAGCACAGGGAACATACAGAGGCCGCTAACAAGAGCTTCATCCCATCCTCCTACAGGGAAACTCATGCCAAAGTCATGTTCTGTTAAGAGGTAATGACATTTTGATTTGGCCTATGTCCTTCTAATCATTAACTTACAAGGTCTTTTTAAAGATAGAATTTCATAAAAATTGATAAAAAAAAAAAAAAAAAAAGAAGATGCCTAAGAACTGGTAGAGGGAAAAAAACCAACTCTACAAAATTAGTAGGTGCACCCCTACCCATAAAGGACACATACACACAATGATTTAATGGAAAAAATGGGGCAAGAAGTATCCCACAAAGGGCAATACATACTTTGTAAAACCACCAGGTCTTCAGGGAGTCATTTCAGTGCCCGTGGAAATAAGCTTTCATGTCAGGCCATGAATATTTCCTGGTCCCCACAGTATCACTGGACTGTCGGCCCACTGTGGGATTTCTTCTCCCAGGCTTGTGATTTCATTGGTATGGGCAACTCCCAACAGGGAAAATCCCTTTACCAATTACTCAGCAACTTCCAGGCTTCAAGACTTAGAGTTGTCTGGGGGATTGAGAGGCTAAATGATGAGTCTGGCTCAGACAGGCCAAGTGGGTCAGAAGCAGGATTTGAATCCAGAACTTCCCAATTCCAAGGCTGACTCTAGTATAATATAAGGGTTCTTAACCTCTTCTACGTCCTGGGCCTCCTACCTACATCCCCTTGCTTTGGCGGATTGTCTGCTCTATGAGCCCACTGGTCCCTTCTCAGAATAATGTTTTTAAAAACACTAAATGAAATGCATAGGATTATAAAAGGAATGCAATTATTTTGAAATAGAGTAATGAAATATATTTAATAATAATGAAATAAATACTTAATTGGTTTTAACTAATAACAATTTAGCAATAATAAAATGCTTATATATATTTTACATATATATTTTTTAAGTTCATGGGCCCCAGGCTAAAAATCCTTGATATAAAGGATATGACCTATGCCTTCAAAGGAGCTCACAGTCTAAATGGGGAGATTAACACACATGATTATACCATAGAACAAACCGTACTGAACCAGTTGCTTCTGCTGACTGACTCTGACTTTACATATCTTTATGTGTTTACAAAATTACATAATTCCATGTCTATGGTTCCTTGACTTTGCCATCAATGTAAAGCGTTCATATAGATATGGACTGCCATTACAAGGAGCCTTCCAGAGTCCAGTGTAGTTGGATTTTAGAGTGTCTGGAAGGACTAGACCAGGGAAGACTAAAAAGATTGGAAGAGGGATTCATAATTTATTCTTAAAGGAATAGGGAGATACTAGAGTGTACTGACATGGTCAGTACCACAGAATGACATGGTCATATCAAATCAAAAGAGCAAATCAGCTCTTTTTAGTGAGGAATAGACTGAAAGGGAGAGATCTTGAGAGGCAGGGAGACCAATTTTAGAAGGCAGAGGGTCTAAATATAGATGGTAACTATATGAATGAAGCGAAGGGGACATACATACAAGAGATGTTGTGAATCAAGAATAAATAAGATTTGCCAACAGATTGGATATGTGGGCTAAGAATGAGGAGTTGAATCAACTAAAAAATTTCTTGAAATAATTAACAACTTCAGCAAAGTTGCAGCATGTAAAATAAACCCACATAAATCATTAGCATTTCTATATGTTATCAACAAAGTCCACCAGCCCCAATGTCATCCTTGACTCTTTACTCTTAAATAGGATTTCTCCTCTTAAATGGGATGCAATGAGAAATCCCATTTAAGAGTAAAGAGTCAAGGATGACATTGGGGCTACAAATCTCTATCATTAAGAGGATGGTCATGTCCTCTATAGGAGTAGGGATGTTAGAGGAAAAAACCATTTGGAGACAAAGATGATGAGTGTGACTTTGGACAATCACGATGACTATGATGAATACAGAAGGACATAGGAAAGGAAGACAAATGAATCGATACAGAGCTGAGTAATCAAAAACAGGAAAACAATCTACACAATGATAACAATTCTAATGGAAAGACAATTACAATAAAATGACAAAACTAAATACTGCAAAATTAAAATGACCTCGATTGGTCCCAAAGAAGAAATATAATGTTCTTCCCTCCATTCTTGGCAAAGGAAGAGAATTCTGGGCATGGAACACATACATAACATTAGACTTTTATGATATGTTGATTATTTTTTCTGAACTTTTAAAAACTGAATATTCTTATAAGAGATGATTCTCTGGGAAAGGGTAAGAAAGCGATCTAGTAGGAAATGTAGGTGGTATAAAAACAAAATATAGCAATAAAATTTATTTTAAAATAGCATGCAATGAATGGATGGTGAGGGCAATAAAAGCAACACCAGGTCAGAGACAAGAGAATTCAATATATGGGATGTCATGTCATGTCCTATAATCACATCAAAGGGATTGAACACCTGCAGCAAAAAATGAGCAATTATCCCCATCACGCTTCCTCGGAAGCCCGAGTCTTTGAATTGACAGAGGTATCCTAGGCAGCTCTTCTCAGAATCAGAGCAAGGAAGGACCTCAGAGACCAGAGAGTCTGACCTTTCATGCCTGAACCAAGAATACCCTTTATAACATCCCCAGATGTCATGCATCCAATCCTCTAGTATCTCTAGTGAGGGGCCACCTAATATCTCCCAAGGCAATTCAATCCAATTTGGGACAGTTTTGATTGTTAAGTGTTTGCTTGAAAGAAAAAAAATGCACCTAATTTTACTATACACCAACTTAATTAAATAAGCATTTATTAGATTCCTGCTATGTACAACAGCTGGGGACTGAGATCAAATGAGAAGAGTCCTTCCCTTGAAAGGCATATTTATTCTTGATACCATTTTTTTGTTTTTTTTAGTTTTTTTTAAATAACTTTTTATCGACAGAACCCATGCCAGGGTAATTTTTTACATCATTATCCCTTGCACTCACTTCTGTTCCGATTTTTCTCCTCCCTCCCTCCACCCCTGTCCCCAAATGGCAAGCAGTCCTTTACATGTTGAATAGGTTACAGTATATCCTAGATACAATATATGTTTGCAGAACTGAACAGTTCTCTTGTTGCATAGGGAGAATTGGATTCAGAAGGTAGAAATAACCTGGGAAGAAAAACAAAAATGCAAATAGTTCACATTCGTTTCCCAGTGTTCTTTCTTTGGGTGTAGCTGCTTCTGTCCATCCTTGATCAATTGAAACTGAATTAGCTCTCTTTATCAAAGAGATCCACTTCCATCAGAATACATCCTCAAACAGTATCATTGTTGAGGTATATAATGATCTCCTGGTTCTGCTCATTTCACTTAGCATCTTGATACCATTTTAAGGATGGCAGCATGCTTTACATGATTACTGTCTGCAGTAAATATTCAGGCAACAAGGAATGAAGACCTTATTGGTAAGAGCAAAAGAGTAGAAAGAAGTGTGGTGGTAGAAATGGCAAGTTTGGCAACTATATGGCTCAGTGAATTACACTGAGGCTATAAACTAGGCAAGCTAGGGAAATGTTGCTATCTTTGAAGAAGGTAGCAGCTCAGGGTGAGTGAAGGTTTGGGAGATGTGACAGGATAAAAATGAGCTATTTTGGACATATTTAATTGGAAATGTCTCCAGAACATCCTGAATGAAACATCTAATAGGTAGTTGGTTGGTGATGAAGCTACATATATAGCTGGATGAATCATCTGCATAGAAATGATAATTAAATCCATGTCAACTGATTAAATTACAGAGAGGAAGAGAGAGAGGGAAAGGGGAAGAAAAAGAAAAAGAGAGAGACAGAGACAGAGAGACAAGAGAGAAATAAAGAGACAGAGAGAGGCAGGGAGGGAGAAAGAGAGAGACACAGAGAGAGAGAGACAGAGACAGGGAAAGAGAGAGACAAGAGAGAAACAAAAAGATACAGAGAAACAGGGAGACACAGAGACACAGAGAGAGACAAGAAAGAAACACAGAGACAGAGACAGAGACAGACAGAAACACAGACACAAAGACAGAAATTGAGAGACAGAGATAGAGAGGCAGATAGAGAGACAAGAGAGAGAGAAGATGACAGAGGAAGAAAGAGAGAGAGAGAGAGAGAGAGAGAGAGAAGAGAGAGAGAGAGAGAGAGAGAAAGGGAGGGAGAGGGAGAAAGAGAGGGAGAGGAAGAGGGAGAAGGAGGAAGAGAAGATGGAGCAGAAAGAATCTTGGAAGTGCACATCCACAGCTAGAGGGTGTGATAGAGATGGTGATCCAGAATAGAGACTGAGGAGTGATCCCACAGAAGATGAAGAACCAGGTAAAGTGCCATGAAAACTCAGGGAGGAGAGAGCTTCTAGGAAAAGCAGGTGATGAGTAGTGCCAAATGCAGTGGAGAAGGATGAGAACTGAGGAAAATCAGCAGAATGTGGCAGTTCAGAGACCACTGTTTGGTAACCTGTTGAATGAGTGATATCTCACTGAGTACTCACTCTGGAACGGTGATTGGGCCTACTCTGTCATTAACCAAGTAAACACTTGTGGCCCGAGAAGCAGATCTGTAATTACGATGAAGACTGAATTCTCCAAGTCTCCAAGTGTTCATCTTTCTGCCCCATGATAACTTCTTCTCTTGCCCATCCTCAATGTTTTGATCTTGGCTTTCCCTTTCTAGCCTTTTCCCGCTAGGGATCTCAATTACTCTCCTGAGTAAAATTATCTCTATGCAGGAGACTCTCAAATTTTATTTCCACCTCTTCTATCCTCTGTCTCTGCAGAGAGTTGCCCTTTTCTTCAAGGCTTCGTGCCATCATCTCTTCCTCCACAATATTTTCCCCAAACTTTTGAAAACGATGACTGTTCTCAGATTTTCTCCCAGCACTGGGAGCGTCCTCTGCTCACTCTTGATTTATAGACATGTCTTTTCCTCTTTAGAATGGGGCCTCTTTGACAGTAGGGTCTGTGTCATATCTCTCTTTGTATTTTCTGTGCTAATAAGGGATGTGCTTAATAGCAGTTTAATTTGTTTGAAAAGAAAGATTAAAGGGGAGCTGATCATCTCTAAAGCATCTATTGTTGAAGTTAATTGAGATGAAACTTCACACTTATTCGTCAAGAAGTAAATAGTGAAATTATCCTACTTCTATTTTCACATCTCACAATCTTACTGCTACCGCCTTGTACAGGCCCACTTTATTTTCTCCTGGTCTACTGCAATAGCTTCTTAACTGCTCTTCTCCCCTCAGTCCATCCCATACTAATATTGCTTATGCAGAGGCGTAATCATGTTACTCCTTCAGTGGCTTCTCACTGACTAATAAACAAAATTTAATTTGCTTAGCCTGGCTACAGCTTGGCAGACTTCTTGGCAACTCTAATTCTAGTCATCCTTAACATTAATCTCAACAACATCTTCCACAATCCAACCACACCGGACTTGTGGTCGTTCCCTTTATGTATTATTATTTTTCCATCTCTGTGTCTTTGCCTCCCTTATCTCTGCCTGAGATATGCAGCTGAAATGAAGCTTTCCCTGGCCTCCCAATTCCACGGCTTCTTCCACCCTTATGATGATTTGTATTTTAGTCATTTGTGCGTGTGACTCTCCCCTTCCAAATTATGAATTGCCAGGATCATGTCCACGGCACTGGACCCTGTGCTTGAGGTTATGGTAGTTGTGAAAAAAACCTGACCACAGTTCCTAACCTCAAGGAGCTCACAATCTAGTTGGCGAGCGGATCTCTAATTGAGAAAGATATAGAAGCAGCATCCACATGACATCATGCCTTACTCCGAAGTGAGCCAATCCCTCTGCAGAACTTCCAGTCAACAAAATTTCCTTCTCCTTTCTTCTCAACCTTCAAAGTGGCAGGTCAGGCTCTTAAGGACTCACCAGGGAAACAAACTGTTTTAGTGAGTGGCCCAGAGGGGCAGTTTGGACCAATCTATTCCTTTAAATCATTCATTACTCTTTCAGACCTTCCATGCATCTTCACTAAATGCTAAAGTCAGTCAGATTGCCAGACCACAGGACTGAGTTATGATAGGGAGAAACTGCCAGAAGAAACCGAATCGCGAAGAACTAAAACCAAAGAGCGAGAGCCTGTATTCAAGAAGGAGTGACTTATAATTCACCCAATAGATCAGACTGGCTACTGGAAGAATTCTCCGCATATGGAGTAGACATTAAACTGTGCAAACATACCAAAGGTTTTGTTGGAACCATTTTATAAAGTGTTTAAGAACATTTTCTTTAATATCATGCAAAACACTCAGGAAGATGACAGAAGATTATGAGGTATAATTACTTTTCAAAACCATGAAACACAGTTGGAGGGGGAAAAAACCCTGTGAAGGGCTTAATGTGACAGCCAACTAATGAGGAAGCTGAAAGGACAACAGATGAAAACGAAAGGGATCTATTTACATTTCCATACTCATTTTATTCTGATTATTGATGAGAATGGAGCTGCCATATTTGTTTGACGCTGTCACACCATGGGAGGTAGGGGCAATTAGAACTCACAACGTGAAGCTGGGAAAAGCAGGTGTTTGGACCTTGAGATAGATAGACCCAGAAGGAATCTGTGCTGCAAGTGATGCATCTTTAAAGCATTTGGGTATTAATTGTCAAGATTCACTCTGAAAGAGTAGACATTTTCAGAAGAACAGAAAAGAAAATGAATAACACTTTTACCAAAAACAGTTGAAAGTTCCATTAAAGGTGAAACCAATATTGGCCCATTTGCCTAGTTTCTCATCTCCACCAAATCTTTTTAAGTAAGGCCGATGGATGTATGGAAGGTTTCCTATGATACAAAAAGAAAATTTTGATTTTTTTAGCAGGACCTGCCTTCATACAAGGGCCTGAGAAATCAGGAAATATTTAATAATAGTAAATAATAATAGAAAACATTTAATAATAGTAAAAGCTAATATTTATCAAGAGCCTACTATGTTCTAGAAACTATTGTTAAATGCTTTGTATACATTGTCTCATCTGCTCCTCATAACAACCCTGGAAAACAGGTGCTATGATTATCCCATTTTACAGCTGAGGAAACTGAGGCAAGCAGAAGGTAAGTGACTTGCCCAGATCACACTGCTTGTAACTGTCCGAGGCCAGATTTGCTCAGTCTTCCCGACTCTAGATCTATCCGGGCCTCCTTGCTGCCCAACCAGGCCAGGCCTTGTGCTAAGGGCAGAGATGAGGAGCCGCAGACTGGCTCCCGCCGGCTCCGCTGAAGGAGCTCAGACACACAGAGTGAGTTGGGCCACCATGAGGCAGGAGGAGGAGGAGGCGGGGCTGGATCTCGCCTGGGAATCCCCTGGTGCTGTTGGTGACCTCCGGCTGCTCCGGCCCATCTAACCCTCCGCTGGGAGAGTGTCTGGCTTTGGAGCGCGGCTCTCAGAGTGCGGGCCACCCACAGGGCGAGAAAAAACAGAATCTCTGCCTCTCGGAGCCAGCGCGGACACGTGGAGACGGGCGTTTGAGAATATGTATGTCTATCACCAAGACACAGCGAGCAAAGGCCCCACCTGGAGCAGGCGCAGAGCAAAGGGAAGGGTGACAGGAAGAGGGCCTCTAAGGGGAAAGAATTGGAGGAAGGTGTCGGGGAGGTCCAGCAGAGGCTCCTGAGGGCTGATGGCCGGCCCGGGAGGGGGCGCTGCAGAGGGCGCAGTGATCACCGAGGGGAGAGGTCAACACGCCCGGACCAGATGAACCGTGAAGCCAAGTCTGGGCCTGGTGCAGCTCCTTCTTCTTCAGAGGAGCCACTTTATTCCGCTGCCCCTTTAAGCTGCAGCAAGACGGGCCCTGAGACGGGACCTAGCACACAGCAGAGAACTTGAAACCAAACGCAGCCCATCCCGGAGCAGGAAAGACACACCATGGAATCCACACACGAAGGCTCGTCCCCCCACTGGGCCGCGGGCTCCTGAGAGAGGACCTGGCTTCTGGCGGTTCCAAGGCTGGGGCTTAGCGCCGGCCCCTAGGAGGTGCTGGACAGAAGCTCGCTGACTCGAGTCCACTTCAGCGGGAGCCCCTCAGATCCTTCGAGATGTCGTCTTCTCGTGCAGGTCTAACTTGGGATCTGGTGTCCAAGCCCCACAAGATGCTTGAAGCAATAAATCAGAGGGTGGGGACAGGCTCCTGGGGGAGGGGAGTGGCGGCCCACTGTGGGACTCACAGATGCCATTTCTGGAAAACTTCCCGGGTCCAAACCTCATCTGGTTGTGCCGACTCCGCGGGGATCGCAGCCCACGAGGGGGCACCTTCACAGGCTCTTGTTTGGAATGATCCAAAACAGCTCATCTTGTAGTGACAAAGGTGACAAGCTTCTCTCCAAAGCTAGCAAAGGTCCCAGCCTGTCCTAGAGCCTGGGCTCTGCTGACGTGGTCCTGAGGAGTCCAGGGTCACCTTCATATCACAAGAAGGCGTCAGAGCACTTCAGCAAAGGGATTTCTCCCTCCTTCCCTCTCTCTTGCGGGCTCTCTCTGTCTCTGTCTCTCTGTCTCTGTCTCTCTCTCTCTCTCTGTCTCTGTCTCTCTGTGTCTGTCTCTCTCTCCGTCTCTGTCTGTCTCTCTCTCTCTCTCACACACACACACACACACACACACACACACACACACACACACACATATAAACTCCAAACAACGGCTTGTGAAGTTGTCCCCTCAGGTGGGCTATGATCTGCACTGGGAGAGAGGGTATCATCAAATGAGATCTTAGCTCCTAGGAAGTTTGATCAAAGTCACCCAATCCCTTCATTTCCCTGGGATTCAGTTTTCTACCTGTAAGATGAAGCCTTTGGTACTCCATTCAGCTCCAGAGCTATGATTCTATGAATAATAATGATTCTATAAAATACTCTGTAGAGATCAAAAGCAGAGGGAAAGGGTTCATTTGTACAAAAATATTTGGAGCAACAGTTTTTATTGCCACAAAGAACAGGAAAAAAACAGCTCATTTCTTAGGTGGTAGCTGAACAAATTTTGGAATATGAATGTATTAAGTTTTACTGAAATGATGAATGGGATGGGCTTTGGAAAACCTCGGAAGACTTGTTTGAACTGTTTCAGAGTAAAATTAGCAGAACCAGAGGAAGAATTTATACAGTAACAATGATGAAAATATAAAGGAAAACAACTCTGAAAGACGTAATAACTGACCAATCAGATAACAAATCACAGTAATATAAGAACTGATATTGAAGCATGGATCCCACCTCTTACAGAGAGGTGACTGACTAAAGGTTCGGGTCAGGCAATCAATCTCAGACATAGTTAACCTGTGAATTTGCTCTGTTTATCTATATTTGTTACAATGGAGGACTTTTATTTGTGGGGAGAGTTGGAGGAGTAGCTGAGTGATACAAAACTAAGAAAGATAAAAGTATCAATGAAACATTAAAAAAATTATATTAGAGAGCAGAAAAAGTTCAGAAGATGACACAGATAAATAGGACAGGCTGGATATAGCATGTCAAATGTAATATGCACTTTTAAAAAATTGCATATATTATTTTATTATATAATATTATCACATAATATTATATAATATATTATATTATTATAAGTTCAGTTTCATATAATATTTTGATTTTCCTGTCTTTGTAGATTGAAATGTTCATGTGTATAGATACTTGAGTTCATAATAAAGTTAATAACAATAATGGTATTGAGTAAATGTTTTAAATTAGAAACAGAATGTTCTTCTTAGGGAGGGAAGTATGTGCTCAATCTACATTTAAAAGTTTTCTACCAAAAAAGAAATAAATAAAGTTTTGGTATTTAAAGGGAAATACTTCAGCTATCCAGAAAATTCACCGAAAAATTTTGTATTTAAAGGGGAATGCTTCAGTAATTCAGAAAATTCACTGTTACCAAAAAAAATTTCCCTAGTGTGAGAAAAAGGAGGTGTTATGGCATATCAAATTTAATCCAGCTTTCCTCTAAAACAGAAGTAACTATGTGTGAAATTATTCACATGAATACTTAATGGTCCTGATTTTCTTTCTGATTTGACAGCAGAACAAGAACCATTAGGTTTCTGTTCCTTCATAAATGTGAAGAGTTAAGAAAATAGATTCTTATTTATTTTTGATTTTCCTTTTCTTCCAGGAGTAATATAAGCTTTTTTTGTAAAAAAAAAAAAAAAAAAAAAAAAAAAAGGAAAAGAGAAGGCTTAAAGAGATTTTTAAAAAAATAATTAGGTAAAAAGAAAAATCTAGCAAACTACTGGTTAAACTGGATAGCTAATGACAAAAAGCAGGGTGATGGTTAATAGCTCACATCCTTTATCTTAAAAAAAACTCTAACTGTATTTTAGATAATTGATCTAAATACTTAAAAATGACAATAAGAAACTAGAAGAAAATGAAGAGGCATTTCTCTCAACTGGAGAAGAAAAAAAATTTTAACAAAGAAAATAAGAGAAAGTATTGGAAACTAAAAGCAATAGATTTTATTCAACAAAGATAGATCTGGCATGATAAAAAGTACTATCTCTAAAAGAAAAGACATGTCATAAATATATCAGATAAAATTCTGACATTGAGAATTTATAAGAAATTATTATTGCTAAAAGGATCTATTTTATGAGAAAAGGTCAGACACAGAACACTATATATACACATACATATATATGTGTGTGTGTTTGTGTGTATGTGTGTGACAAATATAGAAAATGTACGGGAAAGAGGAAATGACTTATTTATAAAGTGATACAAAAAAGTAAACAAAAACTAATAACATATACATTGGCTACAACATATAAACTAAACAAAAATCCCAGAAGGTTGGGAGCTCAATAAACATACAAAGAGCTTCAGATGGAGATGGAGTATATTATGATTTTTTAAATTCAGAATTAAAATGTTAAATGTTAAAATATATGTGACATTTGATCTATTCTATATGATTACGAGATAGATTGTTGGTACTGGTTATGAATGCAATTTGTAGTACAAAGCAATCAGTTTCTAACACATGTCAATTCTGTCTCCAAAACACCAGCTATCTCTGTCTCCTTTTTCCTTTGCAGACCCCTCCCATCTATCACCTGACCTACCCACCTCTGGGCTCTTTTCTCCTGCATCCACCCTGCATGCTAACTGCCAAAATATTGTTGCTATAACACAAATTGGCACGTCACTCCCCTTCCGCTCCCTCTCACTGGCTGGTCCCCCAGATCCTCCACATCTTCATTCCTTTTGGGGCTTTCTCTGCCTTCCTGTGCCATCTGTCCCATTAGAATGGAAGCTCCTGGTTCTCTCTGTTAGCTTTGTATTTCCTTCAGGAGCTTGGGGGGCAGTGGGGGATGGAAACATGGGACCACAGAACTAGTGGAGGAGGGTTTCAGAAGTCATACAGTCCATCCTCCTCATTTTATTGAAGAGATGAGATACAGCCATGTCAAATGATAGGCCTGAGGTAACATAAATATAAATAAAGAAGGCAGGCTTGAACCCAGGTTCTCTTTCTCCAGAATCTGTAGTTTTTTCCCAGTGTCCCACGCTGCCGTTCTCTCTGAGCTCAAATACAAATTCTCAATGTTTTAGGCTTAATGATCTGGCTCCACTCTCTTTCTGGCCTTCTCTTACATCGCTCCCTTCTCTACCCAGTGAATACAGCTGCACATGCGACTCAGTTGGGAAGTGAGTCACTGACTACAATCCATTGGGTAACATGGGGAGCCACCAGAGCTGCCCCTGTGCCCTACGGTCCCTTAGGCCTTGCCATCTGCCTTGCTGCTTTGTCCCTTAGGCTCCCGGGCATTGTCATCTAACCTGAGGCTGTCCCCTAAGGGCCCACAGATTATGCAATTCATGCCACGATTTAATCTTGGGACAACCTGAGCCTTCTCTGTCACCAGGACCTTGGGATTGGAATGTGAGCTCCTCGAAGGCAAAGGATGTCTTTCTTTATCTTTGTAACTAGCTAGCTAAGTGCTTAATTAATGCTTTTTTTAATCATTCACTCCTACTTCATAAATTCCAGAGAAGTCAGACTTCTTATTGCCCCTCAGAGGCCGTCCATGGCCTCCAGGCTCAGTGCATTTGCACCAGAACTCTCATCACTACCTTTCATAACCTTCTTTCTTCAAGACTCGGCTCAGATGGGTGCCATTTCCTCTGTGAAGTCTTCCTTAATCCCTCCTCAGAAACTTCCATCTTTGCCTTCTCTGCTTCCAGAATTACATTTATCTATATCCCTGCCACACTCCTCGTTAGAATACAATGGATTGTTTTGTCAAGGCCTTAGTACTATCAGCCCTGGCACATTACCCTTCACACATTATACAATTAATAAATTTTTGATTGACATCACAGAGAAAGACAGAAATAGAGAGAGGACAGAGAGGGAAGAAAAGAGGAGGGAGAAGAAAGAGAGAGAAAGAAGGCATAAAAGAGAGAGACAGAGACAGAGAGAACTTCGTTCCCGAGTCAGTTACAGGCCAGTGGCTGGTCAGAGCCAAGGGTACTTCACTGGAAAGACAGCGTGCCATCTTTCTTCAGTTATGACAAGAAGGGTGATGGTAAGGACTGAATGTGTTTCATGAGCCTCGCTACAACACAAAACCAAACCAAAGTCCAGGGTTTCCAGTCCTCTGTGCAGGGTTACTTGGTTATTTGTGCCTTTTCCACAGCTGACAGTGTATCTGACATCGCCCATGAGGAGCCTCTATCCTCTTTTCCCTAACTCTGCTACTGTTGAAATAGAAAGCCATTTTTATAGTTTTGTTTCATGGTCAGAGGTCAAAGAATCCATTATCAAGTGACCAAACCACTGTGGAACGGGGAATCTCCATATCTACCCAAGCTGCAGGCCCTACTGCCGTCCCATTAGTGTATCCTATCTTTGCCTGGACCTCAGCGAAACACTCTTGTTCAGTCATTTTTCAGTCTTGGCTAACTTTTCATGGCTCCATTTGGGGTTTTCTTGGTAAAGATGCTGGAGTGATTTACATTTCCTTTTTCAGCTCATTTTACAAATGAGGAAACTGGGATAAGGGATTCACCTATGGTCACACAGCTAGTGTCTGAGGCTTCAGGCCTTCCTGACTTCAGGCCTAGCGCTCTCCACAGTTCCACCTAACTACCCTCAAATAAAACATTAAACCTCCAAATTACATATATATATATATATATATATATGTGTGTGTGTGTGTGTGTGTGTGTGTGTGTGTGTGTGTATGTGTGTATATAAATATGTAAAATTTTATTATATATGTATATATATAATATAGAAATATATTACAACTTTAAAGCACATTTTTCACAACAACCCAGAAGTAGACAAAAATATTATCATCCCCAAAGAAACAGGCTCAGCAAGTCAAATGGCTTGTATATGTCATATAAATTTCTCTAACTGTAAGATCATTTTCAGCTATTGAGTGGTAGAACACTGGTCTTCTATCTCCACTTGGAGTTCTCTTTTAACTCATCATGCTGATACTTACAGATTTTCATTGCTCAATTAATCTGAGGAGGAGTGAAGCGTCATTTGATCTCTTCAACCCCAACCCCTGTCCATAGTCCTCTAGTCCCAATTCTGAGGCAGACTCTAGCATGCACAGAACATTGGATCAAAGAAGGAACTTGGTGATTACCCAGGTCATTTCCCTTATTTTAGGGAGAAGGAAACATATTTCATAAATATTGTGCACTTAATAAATAAATAAATATATGATGAATATTTGTAAGATATTGTAACAATATTTCCAAGAAAAACTGAAGAAAGATAAGGACAGAGAGACAGAGAGGTGAGAAAAAAGAGAGAGAGAGAGAGAAGAGTCAGAGAGACACAGAAAGAGAAAAAAAGAGACACACAGAGACAAAGACACACACACACACACACACAGAGTGAAGGGACTGGCTAGGGTCAGAGAAGGAGCCAGGAGGCAGGAGCAGCATTTGAGCTTTCTTGCTCCCAATTCAGTCCTCCTTCTGGCACAGCTCCTGTGAAGTGATCTTTTTCTCAGCCAATAAGCTCTTATTAAGCCTTTCCCGCAGACACTGTGCTAAGCACAGGGGAGACAAGGAAAAGCAAACCAATCTCAAAACCAAACCAGTGCCTGGCCTCAAGGAGCCTGTACTCTGATTAAGGATGCTCAAATTGTGTATCTTAGAGAAGGAGAGACCACCAAGGGGAATCTTAAGTGGAAGGTCCAAGGTCAGGATTCTCTCTCTCTCAGCTCCTGTGACCAGTTAAGAAACAAGACTCTTTTCTGACCAGTCTCCAGTTTATAATTTGGACTGGGATGCCTGCATCCTAATTCAAAAATGCTTTCCCTGAAGGCCCCCAGACCCTGCTCTGAATTCTGCTCATAAAAATTCCTTAAATTTGCTTCTGGGCTGGGTACCCGGCATTCTGCTCAGCCACCACCTCTTATCACCTTCCTCTTTTCCTTTCCTTGACTTGACACCCAGAAAGCTGATAGTAAGCATTCTCTGTTCTCCCACTTTCTAAACCCAAGAGTGCTACTTCCTTCATAGCTTGCCTGGTCTCCCTTAACCCAATCCTATCCTAGACATCTCCTTCTCCCTCTACCACTCAGGAACCCTCAGGTGTCATACATATCCCTTGCTGAGTCTCGCTTACTCCTGGACATCTCAATACCGTTTCCTTCTTTATAATATTAACATTTTAAATCCCCACATATACTATATATCATTTTTGTGGCAGCCAGACAGGATTCCACAATCTACATGTTTGGGGGAGACAATGTTTTTGCCATAAATAGTTATGATTTTTCCTCCACAGTAGATGAAGAAAGCATCAAAAGAACAGTGTTTAGAATAGGAGGATGGAAATGCCAGATATGAAATCTGACTATAAACTAGGAGATAGTAATGAATGGAATACTAGCAGAGGAAAGGACTAATGAGTCATTAAATTGAGCTATGAAAAGCTTCCCACAAAAGGTAGACGTTGGATAATCCATTTTTAGGTATACAAACTGAAGTACCCAAATAGTAGGTACAAAAGATTCAAGTACAGAATTTAAATGGAAATTGATTACCTAAAATAGTCAATCCTGAACACCAGCAGAGGAAAATCTAAGTGCAGCCCCTGAAGGAACGCAATAGGGAAGTTTATAGATTTAGTTTATAATAGATCCAGGCACAGACTCGCTCAAACAGATCTCATTACAATGGGGAATGCCCACTCAATCTACCCCACTAGGGCCCTTGGGATCAGGTAATTACAATCTTTCACTCAGTGCCCACCTACAAATCCAGTGGGGACATTTTGAGTGAGTCATTTAAGCTCTCTGGGTCTCAGCTTCCTCATCTGTAAAAATGAGGATTGAATTACAGGAATCCTAAGCCCTTGTATCAGACCTCTAAATTTATGAACTGTTCTCTATTTTAGTTTGTTGGATTGAGGAGAGGGGTTCCATCCTGCTTACTTGCTATGTGGTACTCTGAATCTACTTCAATTATTTGAGGGGCTGAAGGGACTGGGAACTTTATTTATTTATTTATTTTTATTTAAAATCAAACCTGTAATCATTTCACCAGTATGGAAACTCCCACAAGGGAAACTCTGCACCAATGCAGCCAGCCAACTCTTCTCTAACTTAGAGGTTGGAGGGTTTAGGAAACCCTAAAAATGAAATGATTTGTCCATGTTGGTATAACAAGAATGTGTCAGGGGCAGGATTTGAATTCAGGCTCTCTAGACTCCCAAGCCCACTCTCTAGCAAATGAGGTAATATATGTAAAGTGCTTTCAAAGCCAGAAAGTGCTATGTAAATGCCAGTTATCATTGTTGTTGCTGTTGTATCCTCCAAACTTGCCTTTGTTGTTCAATAGTTCCGTCATGTCCAACCCTGTGGACCACAATATCCATGGGGTTTTCTTGACAAAGATACTGGAATGGTTTGCTATTTTCTTCTCCCATGGATTAAGGCAAACTGGGAAAAGCTATATTTGAACTTAGGTCTTCCAGAATACAGGCCTGATGTTCCATGAACTGCGGGTCACTTAGATGCCTGAACCAAACCATACAGCCTTCTCTTTAATTCCGTGAACTAGGATGTACATGTGTCTGATATTCTATTTGAACAAGAACATCACTGCCAAACTTGTAAAACCGACTCTTTTAGTACCATTAGATGACCCCAGGTTAGAGCACTGTTTGGCTCCTGGTGTATGGTGCCTTTTAGAGAAATTTTTGTGACAACTGCTGTCATAAGAACAAATTCTAGCTGGGACGCAGAAGTAACGGAAAGAGAGAACTGAAACCAAGCACTATGCTGGGTTGGCACGTTCCCCTGGCTTTTTATTCTTCATCAAAAGATCATTAGGATTAATAGTCCAATAGAGATACCATCTTTTATAAAAGGCTAGCCACGCTTGACAAATGCCAGGTCAAATTTATTTTCTAAGGCCTGACCATGAACCTCACTGGAATGGTAATGAATTGTACCTCTTAGAAACTCCGCTTTCTAAAACAGTATCATTTTACAACCTTTCTAGTTGATATTATATTTTCAGGTCAATCTGACATGTTAGACATGAAATAGGATTTATAACCAAAGGAAAATTCATATAAAAATCATAAGTACTAGACAGAAATTTGACTATGTTTTTAAAAGGAATATTCAGCCATGGCAAATGACAGGCTCCACACGGGCAATGTTGCACTCATAGCAGATGTACAATAAACACTTGTTAAATCAATGAATAAGCAGATGTTAGCAAATTTGCATACTAAGTTTAATCGGTTAATTCCCCACCCTGTATCCTCTCAGCAGAATCTCAGTAAGGGTGAGATTTTGCAGTCACCCAGGCTGCCCTCTTCCCCAGTGCAAGAATATCCTATTCTAGACACTGATTCTAATTCTGTACTCCAAAACAAGGAAGGGAAGTCTAACATCCTGCCTTATAAAAGTCCTTCAAACATCAGCACCATTTTAGTTCAAAGACCAGTTTTGTATAGTATCTAATCTGCATCCAAACCAGCCTCGGAGATTTTCTAGCTTGCGTAAGTCGCTTAACTTTCGTTTTGTCTCCGTTACTTCTACTGTAAAGTGGAGATGATAAGAATAGCACCGACCTCTATGGATTGTTGTGAGGACCAAATGAGATATTTGTAAAGTGCTTAGCACACAGCTCCTGGAACCTAGCAGGTGCCACATAAATGGGATTATTATTCTTGGCTTATTATCAGACATCCAAGGTTTCCTCAACATATGGATAAAGAAAGAAACAATAGGCTATATCTACTCTTGAAATTCAAGGGATTATCTTCAGATTTAGAGAACAAAACCAAATGGAGAACACTTTGGAGCAAACCTTTGAAAACTCCATTTCATCTACTAGGTTCTGGAGTAGCAGAGGCCTTTAGCAATGATTTAGTCACAGATTTAGAGCCAAAGAACCTTCAGATATCACACAGACTAGGGGTTCTCACCCATTCTGTGTCTTGGATTTCTTAGGCAGACTGAGAAAGCCTCTGGATCCCTGCTTAGAGGCACGTTTTTAAATAATTAAAGGAAACATAGAACTTCAGTTGGAAGCTTGTTAAAATAGAGACCACTTTTTTCCTCCATCCAAATTCATGGACTCCCTGAAATCTGTCCATCAATCCACAAGTTAAGAATCCTTGATCTGGTACAATTCTTTTACTTTACAGGAGAAAGAAATAAGGTCAACTGTGTGTCACAAAGTCAAACAAACAAATTAAAAATAAAAGCCCCAAGAACAAGGCCTGAGGGCCAAGGGCTCAAGACCTCCTCCATGGAGAATCATGTTCTTGGCCCTGGTCATGCTTCACTTCTAAATGGACTGAAACATAAGATGCTGGAATCGTCTTAAAATGCTATTCCAAACATCTGGGCATCATGACAACCAGAAATGCTTCATTGGAAAAGTAACTGATATGAAGCATTAGGAACAAAAATCAATAGAAATTTCATGCAGATTTCAAAACCTGCCCCGATTTGCTGAAATGAAAGGGTTTTAGCATTGTGGTGCAGATTGAAATAACATGTAGGAAGCATGAAATGAGCTTCTCTGATAACCAGTAATTCAAAGAAGCCACATCATCCTAATTTGCTGATTTTTATGCCCCTTGGTAAATACTGTGATTGGATTGGGAGAATATCATCTACTGCCGATGGCCACTGTATTGTTCAGTCATTTCAGACCTGCCTGACCCTTCGTGATCCCATTTGGGGTTATTTTGGCAAAAATACTAGAATGGTCGATCATTTCTCTCTCTAGCTCATGGATGAGGAAACTGAGGCAAACAGGGCTAAGTGACATGTCCAGAGTCACACAGCTTGTTAAGTGTCAGAGGCTGTATTCGAAATCAGGTCCTCCCTCCTCCAGGGCCAGGGCTCTACCCACTACACCACCAGGCTGCCCTGCTGGGCACTGCAGCAAAGTTCAAATTAAAAGCTCCAGTCATTCCAAAGTGGTGGTAAAGGGACAGAACAAGGGATGCATTCTCTGACCCACAGGATTTAGTTCCATCTTCATTCTTGGGAATATGGATTTGGATCTGATTTATTCAAGCTGCAGGATTACTCCTGATTTGAGAGGTCCCTGGAAAATCTCAGTGGTTTCAAGGTCATCCCAGAAGTTCAGATCCCTTTCAGCATAAACAGGGAGTCTGTGATTTAGCTGGATCCCAACCTCTCCCCACTGCTAGTGAATTGCCTCAGAATATGCCCTCTGACTTAGAGATGACCTCAACCAAGGAGGTATCAGGTCTTTGGGGGCAAATTAAATAGAGACTGATTGTCAGTAATTTAGAGCCATATCTCCAGGGCTAGGTTGACAGGATTAAGGGCTGAGATGCTATTCACTGCAGCACTAGCCTCCCTACATTCATTACAAAGTCAGCTCAGGAGGAAAAATCAATTCTTGGAGCACAAATTCAGCCTTGGTGCAAAGGGACACTCTGAAAACCAATTACCCAGATAAGAAAGGAAGTGCCTACATGTGCTTGACTCATTTCTTATCAAGTCATGGAGATACTGGTTATGATTCATGATGGCTTCAGTTGCTAAAATGGAAACAGTTTAGGAAAGGCTCAAAAATGATAACAGGATAAAAAAAAAAAGTCCCAATATAACAATCAAAATAGGATCTGCATAGCTCTTCAGAGGCCTGAACTCCTAAAATCCATCAAATCACCTAGGTCTGCTGAATCATCTGAGCCAAAGAGAGTCACGGGAATATTTCCAAAGCCAAGACTGATGGTTTTTTCATGAGGTACGACTGTTTACTTTAGCAAGCAGAAAGGCAGGCTGGAGTGGTCAGCCCCGGAAACGGTGGCTCTGGGGTAGGGAGACACTGATCACAGGATGAGACGAGGAGGGAGCTCAATAAATCTGTTCGACAGAAGATATACACTAACAGCAAGCATCAGCTGAACATGCATATGATGATACCGTTGGTACATAGCGATAAAAGGGAAAAGAGGTACAGGCCGAGGAAGGCAGAGGGACAAAGAGATAAAGGGACGGATTCGGCAAAGGAGAGATCTCCCTGCTGCCCTACGAAAAGGACCACTCTGAGAACATACATTAAGCTCTCAAAGAAGAGAGATCAAAAGCATTTGTCATCAGCACTCACTGTGTGTGGTCTTGTGAAAGCTTTGACCTGATCTGGAAAACGAGGGGGGTAGCCCAGATGATCTCAATTCACCTTCCCACCGTAAATCTTAGGAAGCTGTCATGCCAGTAAAAGCCCTAAGTCTCCAAAATCACTTCTCCCTCCTTTCAATGTAATAGAAACAGTTATGACATTTCCCCCCTTCTATCACTTCTCCCTTCTTTCAATGTAATAGAAACAGTTATGACATTTCCCTCCTTCTAGCCATACTTTTTGTTGATTTCTCCAGCTGTGTATCCAGACAGGCTTTTGGACTGTGTGGATTTGGCACCAGATGACCTGGATTCCAAACCTGCCTCTATTACTTCCTCCCTGTGAGGTGCTGGGCAAGTCCCGGTACCTCTGGGGGACAGTTCTTACCTCTGTGAGTTAAGGAAACTGCATGAGCTTATTTCCTTAACCTTTAAATTATCTTATCCTATGATTTATCAAATGAGCAAGCTGAATTAAACTAAAGCTCCAGTTTCTTCCTGTTCTATGACTGCTCTACTCTCTCTATTCAGAGCACAGCTGGGGGACCATTTATGGATTAAAAAAAAGTCCATAGATACACATTCCACACTGTACAGAATTCAGCTTTGACAATTCTCGAACATGGACTTTGCAGGATTCAGGGTGCTTCTAATTATTTCATGGATGTTGAAATTTTTTTAATTCTCAAAGTTAAACCATTTTTAATGTATTGAAAATAGCGCACAGTATCTTGGTGAGAGTGGGGTGGTAAAGGAAAACAGAATCAAACAATGAATCCAGTAAACAGTCAGAATTACTGCTCTAGGCAAGCAAGCCTTAAATCAATTTTATTACCTTCCTCTGGAGGCCTTCCAGATAATAATAGATATGTACTCGCTAAGCAGTGCTCTTGGGTTGGGTTAGTGCTCTGTAAACTCCATATTCTTGGTGACTCACTAGCCTTTTCAATAACCTTTACATCCCTTCAATATTTTAATCAATTGAGTGTTGGCTGATCAAGCTCACGTCTAGGCCAAGAACAAATGGCTAGAAAATATGCTCTCCCTAATGGAATCGGAAGCAGAACCCTTTGGGGAAGAAAGGGAAAAGATGAGGTCAGGAGAAAAAGAAGACTGGGAAAGCTAATAGCTTTTATTTGCACCAAACCTCGGAATTTAATATCATACCATTCAAAAAGTCAAATGATAGAATACTGTGATCTTCAAGGAATCAAAACTGAGAGTCAGCCAAAGGACAAGGGAGACGTGTGGTGGACATATCGATGATGGGAGTTATATTCAGAAAAAAGGTAACAGCATCGAGCTATGGATGATTGGTCATGGAACAAGAGCAAGAAATAAAGATGAGTAGCCCACTTGTGACAGTGGTATCCAAGGGAGACCCCCAGAAGGTGAGGGTCCCCATATAGAGAACTATGGGAGGACAGGGACACAAGTCACACATACAGAATGAAAAGGTATGAATAGGCTGCAACCTGTGCTCCTAGAGAGAAAGTCCCCATATCAAGGAGAACCTAGATCCACTGACATCTTGGATTCATATATTATATTAGCCCTATCTCACTATCCTTAGATGAATAGTTGATATTTTCTGTTCTATCTGGTGGCTGGTGGGAACCCAAAGTCACAGGAAATCTAATCATTATTGGCTGAAAGTAGAATGTGGTATGGTCTTTAAGAGGAAGCTAAGTGGGCACTTCTTCACTGATGTAAAGGGGACTCTCTGTTCAGGTTCGAAAGAAATAGAAAACCTCCGTCTTTCCTAACTGAGATTCTGTGATGCTGTCTTTCCCTTAGTGGAGTTCCTGTTCTCCCCATCTCACAAAGGAGCATTGTAGATGCTCACTAAATACAATGACTCAAATTGAAGGCCAAGGCATTTTCCTTCTGCTTTCTGAAATTCAACTGGAGTATGTTTCTTACTTCTGCGATAGAAAAACAGTTTCTACATCTAGATTTTACATAAAGATGATTTTATATCTCCTCCATGGAGAAAACTTGTCCTCTGAGCTGGGCAACCCAGCCCAGGGCTGAAAACCAGACATAGCAAATCAGATTTCTACTACTTTGTTAGAAAAATACCAAATGCTTAGATTTGCCCTAAAGGCAAGGACCCTGGAGAGGGAAATCTCCTTGGCCTGACAATTAACACCTAGATCCATTCAACTGATGATTTCTAGCTATTTCTAATAATCAATAATTCAAAGCTAGCAGTAAACAGTCTTTGAGATGTTCCTTTGAGATGAGCAACCTTAGCAATATTTTCCAGACATTTAAAAACTGAAATTTAGCAACTGCCAATCATTTTCTTGAAAGACACTGAAAATGGCTAGAGACACAATTTCCATTTTTAAAATTGCTTCTATTCTTGTGGACTTGACCTAGGGAAGCTTAAGTCACTATAACTGATTATGTGAGCCAGCCAAGAAGCCTTTGATGGTGACCACTTCATTGAGAAAAGAAGCAAAATTTCAAGGATTCTAAGAGGATTTAAAGTCTAAGCAGCTTTTTCTAGTGGAGAAAAAACTTCTGAAATCTGGGGCTGTCTTCTTTAAAAAGGAATCTCAAGCCTTTCAAAGAACCAGCACCAGAGGATACTATATCTTTGCAGCGATGCTTCCAAAGAGACCTCTTGGTATGGAAAAAAGAACAGGACTGGAAGGCAAGAGACCAGGGTTCTAGTGACAACTTGGCCAAAGTGTGTGACTGGACTTCTGCTTTCTCCCCAGGGAGAGAAATGACTGCTAATAACCAATGGTTTAGGGAGATTCAGAATTGCCCCCATTTTCTAAAGTCCCAACTTCTAAAAATTCAGTCTCCTGAAGGATATTACTGATAATGAGATTGAACTTTCTTGTCCAGACTCCACTGAGATGGAGTAGCCATTGAGTTTTACCCAGACTTGAGTAAGGAATAAATTCTTTAAAAAGAGTGCCCAAGACTGGGCAAACTTAGAAATGGATGACACAATCAAAATTCAGGTCCAGCTCCCTCCTTATCATAATATTCCTTCTCTTATTAACTGTTAACCAATCAGGGCTGATTCCCACTTCAGGGAACACCTACTCTTTGAAGGCATATAAAACTATGAGGTCATAGGCCATGATTGTCTTTGGTCTAAGAGAGATGGCTAAATGACCATTCTTTATTAATAAGTGTTAGTCTCATTAATATAATAATTAAATTACCCTACCTATCTCACTCTGCTATCATGAGGACCAAACAAAATAATGTACATAAGGCACTTTGTGAACCTTAAGGTGCTGAACAGATGTCAGATTTAATTATTATTGTTGTTGTTGTTGTTGTTGTTGTTACTACCATTAGGAAAATGACAGCTGGGCCTTTTAACAACACTCTCTGACACAAACATAAAGGAATAATTAAGTGTCCACCATGAGCAGTGAGCATAACAATAAGCAGCCCCAGAACTATGCTATTATTTCACACAAAACCCTTTACCTACATAATCTCACTGGATCTTCACCCTAACCCAGTGAGGGGGACATGGGCCATAGGTATTATTTGCCTAATTACTACAGTTGCGGTAATTGAAGCCCAAAGAGACCGGTTGGAGATAGTAGAGCTGTAAAGTGTATTGGGGCTGTAAAGTGTATTTGGGCTGGGGGGGGTGTTCATAAGCAGGCTCCAGGGGATGCTGCCCTTTGTTTTCCGGCAGGGGCTCTCAGATCCCCTCCCGCCCTGGGGCCCAGCACCCCATCCCACTCACTTAGACAGGGACACGCCCCCCGCCTTCCCGATCATCTCCTCATGGTGCAGGACTGAGTAGTTCCACGGGATGTGGAGGAACTTTAAGAGCGTTCTCATCCAGCGCTCCGGATGCAGGACCAGCTGTTCATAGTGGACTAACATACATCGTTTGTAGCCGACTTCCATACACTGGTTATACATGGTCTCTATGGCCCGGTTCCACTTGGTTAAACAGTCCCGGTAGCTGTTAAGGTCAAAGCCAGCGATGGTGACTTTTCGGGAAATCATGGAATGCACCGATGCACGCCCGTCTCGAACCATGAGAAGAAATTTGGCATTGGGGAACAGCCTGGCCAGGTAAGTTAATGATTTGAGGGCAAAGGGGTCTTTGTTGCACAGATAAGGGGCCGGCTCCCCGTGCTTCACAATGATCTCCAGTAAGAAGGCCTGCATGGCCGAGTCCAACACCTCGTCCGTGACGCCGGCCTCGTCCAGCCGGATCTTCTCTTTGCTGGACCGGGACCACATCTGCTTGAGGGCCAGGATTCGGGGGATGACCCTGGTCTCCTCTCCACAGCGGATGTCAGGGTGGGCATCCAGCATGGCCCGCATGAGGGTGGTTCCGCTCCGAGGCACGCCCCCGATAAAGATTAAGGGCATGTCCTTGTGGTAGGTGACGGTCTTGTTGGCCTGAAGGCCACTTCTGGAGGTAGCCCTGATGCTCTCCACTCTGATGGGCTGGCTGCGCTCCTCTATTCGGTGATGGCACTCCATGGCGTGCTGCCCCAGGTAAAACACAGTCACCGAGCTGATCACCAGACACGCCAGTAACAAATTCTGCTTCAGTTTTCCCACCATCTTGAAGCTATGATGGTATTACTCGATGGATCTTTCACTCAAAATGATTTTTAGATAACGTCCGGGCCATGGAGACTCTAATTTGTGAAGATGATCAACATCTGTTAGGAAAGAAACAGAGAAAAAAATCAATTTTACCCACCCAGAATAAACATGTATCAATGAATCACCACTGAGCACTTATTAAGTACCAACTGTGTGCCAAATACTATGCCAAGTACTGGTACATTTGTCCCAAGTGTGACTTCAGGTAGAGAAGGACTGAGACAGTGGTGAATGTTATGATATTCTTGGCTCTGCATACAAATGCACCAAACTTTTGTAAAAATGGAGTGACTTGCCATAATCAGAAGCTGTTTTAGTATGACAGATTAGATACATGCAGACATATATGTGTATGTTATATATAAGGGTTCATTTGGACCTTGCTCTATTTTTCATGAAGGCTTCCCCTCTATCTTGTCTTCCTGGGAAGGTGTGCTATGCTTTGTTCACAGCAGAAGCAATTTGCTCATATGCTGTTATAGGGTACCATATATACTCGAGTATAAGCCGACCCAAATATAAGCTAAGGCCCCTAATTTTAACCCAAAAATCTGGGAAAACTTATTATATCATAACACAGAGTCATTACATACACATAGAGACCCACAAACACATCAATGGCCTTGTAAAAGCTCAGCTAATCGCTTAAAGTACCCAACTAGATGAATTAAATACAAATGAGGAAACACAGATTCTTCACCAAATGCTGTGGACGCTATGACATAAGTAGCTATCTAATGTCCTGAGGAAACAAAACTGAGTAGTCAAGTTGGAAAGGCCTTGAAGGGCTAACAAGTCTAGTACCATTATTTCAGAGATGAGAAAACTGAGGTTCAGAGGTTGCCCAGGGTCATACAGCACTAAATAACACATTTGGAGTTCTAACGAAGGTCTGCTGACTCCAAATATGTCCTTTTTTCCAATGACACCAAGGAAAAATCACTTTTATTACTTTTGAAAAATACAAAAAAAAAAAAATCTAAGCTTCTATATCCCTAAACTAGGGGTGGGAGAAAGTATTTTTTATCTAGTTACTGGCCCTTGTGGTTTACAACACAAAGAGGAACAACAATAATGTTTAAAAGCTCCCACTATGGGACACTAATATATTATTGGTGGAACTGTGAACACATCCAGCCATTCTGGAGAGTGATTTGAAACTATGCTCAAAAAGTTATCAAACTGTGCATACCCTTTGATCCAGCCGTGTTTCTACTGGGCTTATACCCCAAAGAGATACTAAAGAAGGGAAAGGGACCTGCATGTGTCAAAATGTTTGTGGCAGCCCTGTTTGTAGTGACCAGAAACTGGAAATTGAGTAAATGCTCATCAATTGGAGAATGGGTGAATAAATTTGTGGTATATGAATAGTATGGAATATTATTGTTTGGTAAGAAATGACCAGCAGGATGATTTCAGAAAGACCTGGAGAGACTTATATGAACTGATACTGAGTGAAATGAGCAGGACGAGGAGATTCTTATATACTTCAACAACAATACTGTATGATGATCAATTCTGATGTAACTGGCCATCCTCAGCAATGAGATGAACCAAATTAGTTCCAATGGAGCAGTAATGAACTGAACCAGCTACATCCAGCAAAAGAATTCTGGGAGATGACTAAGAACCATTACATAGAATTCCCAATCCCTATATTTTTGTCTGCCTACATTTTTGATTTTCTTCACAGGCAAATAGTACACTATTTCAAAGTCCAATTCTATTTGTACAGCAAAATAACTGTTAGGACATGTATTTAATGTATACTTTATTTATACAGGACATGTATTTAATTTATACTTTAACATATTTAACATGTATTGGTCAATCTGCCATCTGGGGGGAGGGGATGAGGGGGAAGGAGAGGAAAAATTGGAACAAAAGGTTTGGCAATTGTCAATGCTGTAAAATTACCCATGCATATAACTTGTAAATAAAAAGCTATTTAAAAAAAAAGCTCTCACTATGTGTCTGGTCTATGTTGAGCACTTTATAAATATTATTTCATCTGATCTTCACAACAACTCTGGGAAGTAGGGGCTCTCATTAGCTTCATTTTACAGATATGCCAACTGAGGCAAAAAGAGACTTGTCCAGGTGACACAGCTAGTAAGTGTCCAAAGCTGGATTTGCACTTAGTTTTTCCTGATTTCAGATTCTTGCAGAAGCAAGATATTAGCTGGGAGTTAAGGAAAACAAAGAGGAAGAGGTGGCGAGCTTTCCACCAGATGTCCAGTAAAAATGCCCAGAATCAGGACGTGAAGATTCTTTTTTCCTTTTGAAAAGAACAGCAAGACCAGGGTCACAGGGCCATATGGCAAGGGGAAGGAAATGATACTAAGAAGGTAGAAAGGGCCCTCTGTGGGAAAGGCTTTCTAAGACTAACAGAGAATTTTCTATTGATCCTGCAGGTAATGGAAGAACAAAGAAGTTAAGATTTCCTGCACAGAATATAATCTAAAAATATCACTTTAAAACAGTATCCATCCGACAATTCTCTATAACTTGAAAAAAAATTATCTTGAAAATGTACAACAGAGAATGATACTTCTTAGGCCTCCAGGGGATCTTAGAAATCTTCTCATTCCACCTCTTCCTTTTACAGCCAAGGAAACTGATAGCTGGCAATGGTGGGAGATTTGCCCAAAAATAACATAGAACCTTTACTCAATTGTCAATCAGAATTTGGGAGAACTTACAATGTGCCAGGTACTAGTCTAAGCACACTAAGACAGAGATTCTCCACCTGGCAAAGGTGGGGGAGAAGGGTGGAGGTACAAAAAGTTTAGAAGTAAATAAATATAGTTATATATAAAGAAGAGGCATTAACAACTTGGGGCATCAGGGCTGGCCTCTTGGAGGAAGTGGCACTTGAACTGAGCCTTAAAAGGATCTACGAGTTCCAAGAGGTAAAGGGGACCAAAGAGATCCGGCAGGATCATCTCTACAAAGACATGGCTGGAAAGATGTGGGAAAGAGTATACAGGTAATGGCAAGAAGAGCAATCTGGCTGTAATGTCAAGGGTATATGAGGGGGAATAACATGGAAGCAGCTTAGAAACATGGCCTAGAACCTGGGTGGGAAAGGCTTTAACTGTCAAACAAAGAAATTTGTAATTTAGCCTACAGGCAACCCCACAAGGATGTAAGAACCTTCCTGAGCAGAGGAGTGATATAGTTAGACCCAAATTCTGAGAATATTGATTTGTTGACTCTGTGGAAGATGGGAAAGAGGGAAAGACTGCCTTCTGGGAGCCCAATGACGAGGCATAATGAAGGAGACACATAATAAAGGCCTGGTCTTCTTCGGAGACTTGGATCATGAGTAAAAATCAGGGAAAGGATTTCAGATATAGGCAAAAATAGAATCTTATAAGACCTGACAAGTGAATAAAGATGGGGAGTGAAACCTAGTAGACTAAAAGAAGGTTATATTCCTAAAGAAATAGGTAAATTAAGAAGGGACAAAAATTAACGAGTTCTATTTCAGATAGATTGCAGTTGATATTCCTATAGGAGATCCAGGTAGAAATGTCCAACAAATAGCTAGAAGTACATATTTAGTAGAGAGCTCATGTGAGGTCTGGATATGGACATCTGGAAGTCATCCACATATATATTACAGTTAAATTCATAAGAGCTGATGAGATCACTGAGAGAGTGCAGAGAAAGAGAGAGCAAGAATGACAAACCAGCAAAGAAGGATCTGTCTGACAAGTAGGAAATCAAATAGGACAAAACAGAAATGAGAAAGTATCCAGAAGAAGGGGCTCTGAATTGCGGCAAATGATATGTATGGTCAAAAAGGATGAGGACAAAGGGGAGACCATTGGATGTAGCCATAAAAAGATCACTGATGCTCTTGGAGAAAGAGCACTTTCAGATGAGCAGAAAGGATGGAAGCCAGAGTGAAATGGGTTGAAAAATCAGTAGAAGGGAGAAAAGTGAAGGTGACAAGTAGAGGAGCTGTGTTGTCAGGATAACTTCAGGAGATCAACAGCCAACCCCCAGCCCTCTCTCACTCTTTCGCTCTCTGAGATCCATAAGGTACATTTTCAAACATGCATTTTTTTTAATAGAGAAGGAAACTGAGGCTGAGAAATGTCCAGTGATTTGACTGGGATCACATAGGTAGTTTGGGGCTAGATTCAAATTCAGGTCTTCCTGAATTTGAAATTCCTGAAAAGTGAAGAACTTTTAAAGATGGAAAAGATAAGGGCATGTTTGAAAGCAGTAGGAAAAAGAAACAGTTAAAAAACAGAGAAGGAGAGGGGATAGTAGAAGAAGCAAGCTCCTAGAGAAGCATAGCCAGGAGGGGCTGGGATCAGGGGCACAAAGAGAAGGGGTAACTTGTCCAAGATAGGAGACAAAAGATACGGAAGCTGGAATGATTCCAAATGTGGAAACAGAAGAGAGGGAGCTGCCCTGGGTGGCCTATTTGTTTTCAGGGGAGTATGAGTCTAGGCGCTTTGCTGAAAGGAAGGGGAAGAGGGTGGGTATGTATGGCATGAAGGGGGAAGAAGGTTTGGAACAGAATCTATGGGAACATGATTGAGAGGCAACCAGTGTAGAGTAACAGAATTGGCTCACAGTAGGGAGGGCCAGCTGAGATTAAGGAACAAAGTCTCCATAGACCCAGTCGGAACAACTGCGGTACTTGATCTATTAGTGTTCTGCAGTTCTACAGCAAAAGCAGTGAGAACAGATGGGGGAATAACCAAGGAGTTGGGTTGTCTGACTACTGACAATGATCCAAGCAGATATATTGTGCACCATCTTGATTAGGGGGAGGACAGTGTCCGACTGAATTGATAAACTAAAGGATCAAAATTCTGAAAGTAAGGGAGGCCACAACAAAGGTGATGGCCTGGAAGGTGTGAGAATAGGTTCAGGAGGGATAAACCCTGGGGAGGGGAAGACCAAGAGATGAAAGTTAGATGAAGAAATATCAGAATTACATTCTGATGGCAGAGAGGCAATGAGATACAGGAGATGAACATACCTGTGTTTGATTGAGAAACTTGCTAAACTGAGAAGCAAGAGGGGTCAAGGACAGGGCTCTTAACACACAGTAAGTGCTTAATAAATGCTTGCTAACCAACCGACATCCACAGATTTAAATCTACTCTTGTGGACAATAAAGTGACACTACTATGTTAAAACAGCTTTCTTCATCTCAAAAAGCCTAGTCTGCCATGACTGAAGTAATCGATGGTAACAATAAACACGGCTTTGACTTTGGATCACTTTATCATTCTCAGACTATATCTTAACTTGAAAGGGTCACCTTTACATTCCATTCAGAATACCTGAGGGAAAATGGCTGAGCACCATTCACACTCCCTTCCACAATAAATTTAGACAAGGAAGCTTTTGAGTAACAAGACATCAGTTTTAGCTCTATCGCCAATCTCCACTGGACAATACATGATAGGAAGACCTGTCTGTGGCAGTGCACTCCATTACGGCTCAGTCTATTTGTGCACTGAGGTAAAGGGCATTCAGAGACAGGGCTTTCCATTCACAGATTGCAGGCCATTTCCTTCTCTTTTTAAAATACTTTATTGATTTTTTTTATATTGCTGTCACTTACCAATTAACTTCCCCTTTTACTGCCTTCCCCATAGATCCTCCCTTGTGGCCAAGTAAACAGAAGCTCGTTGCTCATCTAACCACCCTTTTTTTTCTCTTAAGAAGGAGCATATAAGGAACAGTATAAAGTAAAAGTGAGTCCCGTGTGCATACTGCGTTAAGTGGAAGAAGCTTAAAAGCAGGTTTGGATTTATTTTTCTGTCCCTGGGTGTTAGGGTGAAGAAAGAGAATTGCTGTTGTCCATTGTTCTGAACAAGCAGGCGATCTCACATCTTTTGCATATGACAAAGATCATCACCAGGCTGGCAATGGAAAACTTGGCTTTACTCTGTGTACAAGAGAATGGATCACTTTCCCTTTGATTCCTACAGCCTACAGACCTTGTAACCGAGCACTTTGTGACGCATTATGCTTGCACTGTGCAATCCTGGGTTAGATACAGCTCTTGTATCTCTACCTGGATGCTAAGTGCTTTGGGCAAATGATCCTGTCTCATTCTCCTGTTCTGAAGAGGAAAGAGCCCTGAAATTGGAAAGAGGAGGCCAGATTTTGAGTCTGAGGCTTTGTAAGTCAATGTCACTCTGGAAAGGAAGTTTGACAGAACTTAAATATTTATAGACTGATTTCATAAAACTCTGTTCTAAGATAACAATTGCCCTTCAACTTTTAAGAGCCTGTGAATTTATGTGTGGGTACACCCCCTGCCAAGGTACACTGTGTGTAAGTGCAATGGCCTCAGGAGTGAAGTCCTTGACTCCCTGGAGAGCTAGGGCATGATCCCAATGGGTGCATGACCAATCAGAGGGTAGGGAGACAAGTCACTGTAGTTAACCATGGAGCTTGTCTCTAATACGATCATACTTTGTCCATTCAAATCAATATTCCCTGCCTCCATCAGCTTCAGTAGCTGTGAAAGTTTCCTTCTTCTGACTAAGGCACTGATTTGTCAGGGCAGTTGCAAACTAACTTTTGTTGCATCAATTACACACATGCCATTGGGGAAAAAATCACTTTTCCTAACATAAATGCGCGTACACACACACACACACACACACACCAGTTTACCCACCAAGAAAAAACTGCAGTTAGAAGTGCCTGATTAAGAATGTTTGAAGACCACTGATTTAGTAGACTTTCAAGAGTTGCTGTAACTGAAAATTTACCAGCCAGTGGACAACCTGCTGATATGCCTCAACAAACTTATCTGTATTGGCAGATTGATGGCAGGCATACAGGCAATTCCTGAGTCCAAACCTAAGCTTTTCCTATAAGCAGGACCTTGCCAGCATACATATTCTGCTATCACACCCTGGAGAAGCCAGGCTCACTTCCATGAGGCATCATAACAGGACTGAATGGAGGATGAGGGTCTTTATGCTTTTAAAAGGAGTTAAAGAGATGTGCTCCTCCTAAAAATAATCTTAAATATCTTAAAGCTTCATTATGGCTGATAATTAATGAGTAATTATTACAGAAGGATCCTGGATTTAAAATAGGATTCATCTTTAGGATCTTTAAATGGGATCTCTGATAGAAGTTTTATAGATCATGAATTTCTTGGCTGAACATCTTGTAATCAAAGAACCAAAAATAAATTGCTATAAAATATGATGTGGGATCAATGCATTCTGAAGACTGACCAGCTCTCAAACAATCTTCATCTGGCACCTAGAGAGATGCCATGTCTGTATCTCAAAAGTGGCCACGTCCCTCAGGTATGGGTGATCTCAGAAGGTAACTGATTTCCCCTCCACCCCCACTCTCACCCCTCGGGGATCAAGAGGAGTCTGGACAAACACAGAGATGCTGCAAAGGGCATTCTCAGACCACCATAGGTTGGACTCCATGACCACTGAAGTCTCTCCTGATCTTGGGATTCTGAGACTTTATAGAAAATATCCAGAACTATTTCTGAAAAATAAATCCTGAAAATTAGCTCTATTTTTCTTCTTTGGTAAAAGTATAAACTTTTCACATGAATCTTATTCTTCTCTCAATTGAAGGGACTTAGAGACTTTGACCAGTGAAGCTAGGGTACATTTACATCACTGAGTAGGCAAACACCAGATGCAGAAATGGAATCAAATTGTTAGTAAAGCCAGAATAAGTCAATATCCACAAAGGTGTTTGATAATCTTCCCCAAACAAGTCCCGGTTACCTTGGAGGCACTTTCTGACCCTGCTCAGGAAAAACCGAGTGACAATGGCTGGCAAGCAACTAACTCATTTGGCCTGCAGACTTCTTTGATTTTTCTTCTATTGCCAAAAATAAAATTGAGCAAGCACTCCAATATGTGCATATTTATGTATTTATAAATTACATATACATATGCTCCTATATGAACAATTGTAAAAATTATAAAACATAAACGTAGATATTTTAAAAGGATGAGATAAAGATGAAATAATGTTAAGAGTCAATAGGAAGTCACTTGGAAGAGGAGGGAAATGATTAAACCTATGTTTTAGGAAGGGAAAAATCATTTTGATAGCTGTATGGAGGCTGTAGCAAAGAAAGCAAAGGTCCAGGTTAGAGAGACCAACTGGATGATTATTACAATGGTCCAGGGAAAAGGACTGATGAAGAACTGAAGTAGGGTAGAGACTGGATGAGTGGAGAGAAGAGGCTAGATGTGGAAGAGGTAGAATAGACCAAGTTTGGTGAGCAAGGGACATAAGAAAAAATGGACCAAGAGGTTAGGAAAATCTGGTCAGCTGGAAGAGTGGTGGTACCTTAGACAATAATAGGGAGGGAGTGTTGGAAAATGGGAGTGGAGGAAAGAGTTGAAAAAAAAAGATGATCTAAGATATAAAGAGTGATATTATAAGCAAATTAGAAGAACATAGGATTGTTTACCTCTCAGATCTGTGTACAGGGAAGATATTGTGGCCAAAGAAAAGCTAGAATTCCTCATTGAACACAACATGGATAATTTTGATTATATTAAGTCAAAGTGTTCTGTACAAACAAAACTAATGAAGACAAAATTAGAAGGGAAGCAATAAACTGGGAAGACATTTTTTACATTCAAAGGTACTGATAAAGATCTAATTTCTAAAATATAGAGAGAATTGACTCTTTATAAGAATTAGAGCCATTCTCCAATTGATAAATGATCAAAGGATATGAACAGATAATTTTCAGATGAAGAAAATAAAATCATTTTTAGTCATATGAAAAGGTGCTCTAAATCACTACTGATCAGAGAAATGAAAATTAAGACAACTTTGAAGTACCACTACACACCTCTCAGACTGGCTAAGATGACAGGAAAAGATAATCATGAATACTGGAAGGGATGTAGGCTAATACATTATTGGTGGAATTGTGAACTGATCCAACCATTCTGGAGAGCAATTTGGAATTATGCCAGAAGGACTATCAAAGTGTGCACACCTTTTGATCCACTTAAGTGGCTTAGAGATGAACCTCAATCAAAGTGTACATAAAATGAATACCACATGATACACACAGTATACTTATACATCATTACAAGTTGGGGATGACCACTAAGCCACTTTATGTAGCAAGATGACTGAGAGGTGAACAGGAATGACCACTCAATTAATAAATTGGATCTTATGGGGCACTCAGTGCTGAAATGAGAGAGCATAGTGGGATGAGCCAGTAGTTCAGTTCAATGGATAACAATAAATATAGCAATATGATGATTTTACTGTTCAGTGGTATTCTTCACTCATGTGATGACAAGCAATGCCAGATTTGAAAGTCATGAGAAATATGATTTTATTTATAAAATTGCTTGAAATAATGTATTTACCAAGATGAGTTGCCATGTCTAAGAAACTGTTAAATAGGTGGATACAATTACAAACACTTTAAATAGAGAACATAACATTTATACCTTTGTGCTAATTTACTATTATGATGCAGCTATTCATAAAATCACATTCTGAAAACTTGGAAGAATAATGTCAACTCGATTTTCTTAATCTCTGGGTCACCTAGTTCTATAAACCGATTTTGAAATAACGAGAATATATCCACTTAAACTGTATCCATATGTGGATATGTCTCGTTTTTAAAATATATGTGGCTGCTGCCATCATCATCATCATCATGGTGTTATTTGTTCTGAGAAAAAACATTTTGTAAGACATAAAGCACTATACATATACATGAGACCAATTTAATGAAGATAGGAAACGGTGATGTTAATGAATTAGGGCAACAAACATCCAGTCAAATTCACAAATAGTGAGGGTCTACATGGCTCAGCAGATAAGAGCTCCAGGTCTAAAATAAGGAAGACCCAACTCTGGCCTCAGACATTTATTAGTTGTGTGACCCTGTTTGCAAGTCACTTCACCCTGTTTGCCTCAGGTTCCTCACCTGTAAAATGAGCTAGAGAAGGAAATGGCCAACCACTCTAGGATCTCTGCCAAGAAAACGCCCAATGGGGTCACCAAGAGTGGGAGTGACTGAAACCCCCGAACAACAACAAACATGATGTACAAAGCACTGGGCTGCAATCACTATTCCCCCCCCTCCCCCAAGCTCCTAATAAATACCTTAAGAACTCTGTACATTTGGCTCTTTGTAACCAGGTTCTCTTTTGGTATTTTTCACTTGTGAATCTCAAAGAAGTGACTCACATCATATCCTATGAAAAGAACTTCTGGAGGTTGTGTGTGTGTGTGTGTGTGTGTGTGTGTGTGTGTATACATATATATACAATAAATATGAATATATTAACAGGATATATATATATATCCTGTTAATCCTGGATGCTGATGACTGTGGGTACCAGCTCTGTATACACATAGGCTCTTCGTTATGAGCACAGAATAAAGAAGAAGAGCTTTCTAAATCTGTTTCTTGGTATTTTTCATGGCATTTGTTAACAATGTAGCATTCTTTTCTTTTTAAAAAATTTATGAGAAAATGAAAACCATTGATATGGGAAGCTGCTATTTCTATCAAAATTATAACAGCCCATTTCTGACATTTGGAGAAGATAATCTTGTTTCTCTTTGTACTCCTGCTGTGAAAGAGATGTCTTATTAAATATACAAATGACTGACTCAAACCAAAAACTCAATGTTGAATACATGCAGGGTGTAATTCAAAAAAGTAAAAGATTTTGAGCTAAACTCACAGAACTACAGAATCTCAGAGCTAGGAAGGAGTTAGTCAAACCTAAATACAAACAGGAATCCCCTTGACTGCCCAGCACACAGTCACTGAACCTTTGTTTAAAGGGTTCCAGAGTGAAAGCCTTGACCTGCCAAGTTACCTTGTTCCACCTTGGGACTCTTATAGATAGCAATTTTTCCTTCATGTCAAATTTGCTTTTTCACAACTTCCATCCATTGATTCTGTTTCTGTTATGTGGGGCCAAACCAAACAAGTTTAATTCCTTTTCCATGAGACAACATGATACTCTAAATGTGGTCTAACAAGGGAACTATCACAAGAACAGAATGTTAACCTCTCAATCACATCTCAATCACCATCCAGGAGCTTAACAACACAGTTTAATGTCAGCTGGGAAGTGGGAAGAGAAAAAATGCTTGATAATTGGAAAAATGAAATTTAATTAAGAAAGAAAAACAAAGTTGGTGGGAAGAGGCCCCTGGGCAGATCCCATCTTTGCTTTCATATAGGACAGTTTTGTGTTTTTCAATGGAAATGACAACTGAGATATCGTTTAGTGTGAAGAAATGCTCTCTCTTACAGAGGCAAAGGGAGAGTTGTTGATCACAGATAACTGTTGAGCCATCTAAGAGTCTTTGTGAAATGGAAAGAAGGTGAGGTTCTTTCTTAGGAGAACTATCTTAAATGTCACTTTATGAGGAACTTAGTAGTGTGGAATATTTGGGGAAAGATTGTTTTTTGTGTTTATTGAAGAAAAGACTAAAAGAAAGGACTAATATTATAGACAAATAGAGACTTTAAGAGAATTTAATCATCATCTATAGCAAGTCAATTATCTACTGACGTTCTGAGGTGACTGGCAGTGACATTGGTCCTAGCCAAAACACTATAAATATCTTTATGTTGATTATCAATTATGTTTTATTAATTATATATCCAAGAATTTTAATATTTAATTAGAGAGAAGAATAATCACCAATGGGAAAAGAGATTTCTCTAGTTCATTAATTAATATTTAATGAATTGGAGTGTGGTACAGCCTTAAGTTAATTAACTTTGCATCTGCTGCCCTCCCTGATTCTAATTCCATGGAATAAGATGATGTCCCTTCCCCAGACAGGACAATCATCATTTAGAAAGCTACCAACATGCTGCTAACTCAAGTCTTGACTGATTCCTGCCTCCTACCGACCTCCTCTGCCTTCTCATTGGAGATCTGGAGGATGGAACACCAAACTCCTCTCAAAGTCTTCCTAGACTCAGCTTATTCTACTTTGCATTTGCAGCCCAGTCTGGTTTTAACTCCACAGCACAAGGTGCTCATGCTCTGGGAACCCCCTTGTGTCATCTCCCTCCTGCCTTCCTGCCTCCTTTTGTGCATTATCTCCTCTTTAGATTATAAATTACTTGAGGAAAAAAATTATATATGTATGTGTGTGTATACACACACACACACACACACACACATATAGAAAGAAAGAAAGAGAAATCCTTCAGGGCAAGAACTGTCTTTTTATCACTTGTAACTCTAATATTTAGTACAGTGCCTGGCATATAGCAGGTGCTTAATATTGTAGTGGACAATGGAAAGATATCATAAATTTATTAATGAAAAAGTCCTTGCTTTCTTTTTGTACATTTTGTGTGTGTGTGTGTGTGCGCGCGCGCGCGCGTGCATGTGTGGTGTGTGTGCGTGTGGCGTGTTTTTGTTTGTTTGTTTTACAATCTGTATTAGTTGAAAAGTACCCTGTGCATCCACAGAAGTCTCCTTAGATAATACTCCTTTTTCTTCCTCAAGAGAGTTATCTTCCTTTCTACCTTCAAATTTCCCTCTTAAGAATACTCTATTGCTCCTCAGCTGATTTCTCCAGCAGAATTTTTGTCCAAGGAATCCAATTTATCCTTTCTAAGAACCATATAAAATCTGCTATCCTGAAATCTAAGCTATATTTCAGGTTATATCTGGCTTTCCTTTTCTCAATAACAAATCTTAAGAGGGAATTTTTACTTTATCCTCACATTTCCCTATTACCTCTCTACTTTCCAATTCTCTCTTGCTGGTGAAAATTGGCTACAGAAGGAAGTTTCCTTTGCTGTCTACTCCATTTTTTTAAAAGTATGAGCTTATTAAGCTAATAAAGAAATGTTTTATTGCTCTGGTTGGGATAGAAAAACAACTCTGGTAGATGTCGAGGCATTTGAAATTCCGCATCACTACGGTAGCACACCTCCATGCTCAGGCATGTGATCTGTTTTCAAATCCCATAGTTCTTCTCTCCATCCAAGAAGTCTGCAGTAAACTCCAATGAAAATATTGCTTCTGTTTCTGCCTACATTCCTCTTCATCCAAATACTTTAAACTATGTTTCTCTTCTCCAATTCTTGGATTTCCTCACATGAACTCATCTTCTTAACAATGTTACCCTGTTCCCTTCAAACCCTCCTGCCCTTAACACACACAATTCTCATCTATCTTACTCCTTTTAAACAATATATATTCTTTTCAGAGTTATCTTTCCATATGAATCTCATCACATCATGTCCCTTGAATATCTACATTTTGCTCTGTGCATTAGGTTATCTAGCATACCTTGTTTAAAACTCACACTTTGTACCATGTGTGTGCAGATGTGTGAAGCCATGGGTTGTGCTGCTAGTTCTTTCCATGGAATTATTTCTCCCATGAATCTGTGGGTGTTTCTACTAGTGTTCTTCAAATGCTGTAGCTTTTCTATGTCATATCTAGTTTGGGAGATATATGTAGGCAATTTTCTCTCTTTCCCATCTTTTTTAGTTTAGAGTCCCTTTCATCAAATTTCAGATACTCTAGGCAAATTACATTCTTACCAGTCTTTATTAAGTTTACTCTGCCCTTAGACAAAAATTGGGTTCTGCCATCTTGATCAGATTGAATACAAGCCTACTTAGCCTACTAGATTTAGCTTAATCCCAGGCCATTCTTCATATTCCCATTCTAAACACTAGATTTTCTACATCTTGCTCTGGACACAATAATCAAATCAATAGGACAGAATGAAAGAAACAAACGTTTATTAAGCACCTTCTACATACCTAGCACTATGCTAAGCATTTCACAAATATTATTTCACTTGACTTTCACAACAACCCTGGGAAGTAAGTGGTATTATATCCATTTTACAGATGAGAAAAGCAAAGCAGACGGACTTGCCCAAGATCACACAACTAGTCAGTTCTTGAGGCTGGATCTGAAGTCATCTCTTCCTGAGTCCATGTCCAGTGCTCCAGCCATTGAACCATCTATTGCTTCTAGAGAAGGTATGTGATTGACCACCTTATGGATCCACTCAGAATCTCTGAAACTCCCCTGGACAAATTCTCTTCTTGGCTGCCTCCCCCCATATGTGTTGTCTTTCCCTCTTAAGCTGTAAGTTCCTTGAGAGGAGGAAGTGTCTCACTTTTTGTTCTCATTCCCATACCTGGCACAATTCCTAGCACACATGAGCTTTCACCCATTTGTTCCATTTAAGCTACGATCCAGAAACCTAAGCCTTGTTCTCAGATATCACCTTCTAAACCAGCTGTTCAGTCTCTTCTGAAGCCCTTGCCTTGATCACCAACAGTGATTGTGGTCTGAAGTTTCCTACCCAAGACTTTGTGATCTTTAACAGTGCTTTTACTGTAGCAGTATCATGTGTGCCCACACGAATAACCAGAAGTTGAGAGTGGTAAGTTAACTAGTTTTTAACTCGGGAGGGCACATAAACATCCCGGGAAGCTAGCAGATCTCTCTATTATTGTTATCAACAAAGAACTGTTTCAGAACCTCTCAGGAGGAACTCACCAACCACTGCCCTGAGTCTCTTCCAATCTCCAACCATAACTGAAGGACTTTTCACTTTGGAGGATCTTTGGACCGATCCTCATCAGCATTCCTTGGAGAATCAACAACAATTTTTTTCCTCCAAGGGCACAGCTTTTCCCCACTGCCCTCTCTCCAACCCCAATGAGAAGCGTCTCCTATCTGTCTCTTGGGTCCAAATGTTCAGTGGCTCTTGGTTGTTATTATGCTATCACCTTATCTCCTAGTCAAGGCCAGGAATCCACTTTGTTTCTTCTGATCCTTCTTTGTTTTAGCACTGAAACCCTCCTAGTTTGTTTAAGTGTGTACTTCAAGAACCCTTCATGTTCCCTGGAAATTTGCAAAATAGAGAAGGATTCCCTGAATCCCTTTACCTATTCTTCTCTAAGAGGGAGATTATCCCCCATTTTAGAGGTCATTTGGTCATGGAAGAAATATAAACATTACTTACTCTATGTGGATTGCTGTAAAATTCACCACTCTCCTTGAAAGTGGGAGCCTCAGTTTTTTGTGGTCCTTATTAGCAGATTCCCAGGAGAAATTTTATGACACATTTCCTATGAAAATTTTCCTTTTTTTCTTTTAAAATTTTTAATCTAAATTTCTTTTTAGTTCCAAATTCTCTCCCTCCCTTCTCCCTTTCCCTTCCCCATTGAGAAAATAAGAAAAATAAAATCCAATACAAAAATGTATCTTCTGGAGGTTTTCAACTATGGGACTTCTGTCCCTGTCCTCACTTCATTAACAGACTGACAACCGTACTCAAGCTTTTCCCTTGTTCAACTAACTACCCACTTCCCTTGTATTATCAGTATATTCCTCCCTTCAGCTAGAATTCTTTTCCTTTAGCTCAAACCATCCCCTTTCTCCAACTCAAATCTTCCTTTTTCTTCTTCTCCCTTAGATCTAACCTTCTCTTTTTCCTCCTCCTTCAACTTCTCAAATCCTTCAACATTTCCTTTACCCAGAATCAGTTTAACCCCAAACCCACTCAGTCTCCTTCACAATTCCATTTCCTTCTTCAGCTTAAGTTCTTCTGCTCATTCTTCTTTCCCAGACTCCATGATGTCTAAGGTCCTTCACATTTCTAACTTTCCTTTATTGTTAAATGCTGTTTGTCAAATTCAGAATAATAAAAAATAAAATTAATTTTAAATTCTTTTTATGATTCAACAATTTATTGCACCATAGTTTTGTTTCCTCTTTTTAAAAAATGACAAAAAATAAGTACTTTAATGCAAGAAAGCCTTGGAAAGAACATCAGTGAGGATCTGTTTCACCAGGTAACTGCTGTCCATCTAGAAGAAGAGTAATTAACTTTGTTCTCATGCTTTTCTCCTTATCCCTCCATTTTTCCTTTAGCAATACACTACATCTATAATTCATTTCCCTCTCAATCCTGTGTAGAGAAGGGAGAGTGCAGACGAAAGTAGGGAAGGGTGTTTTGGAAGGGAGGTACAGAAATGTTATATCTTCATTTCAGAATCCAGCCTTTGGAATTCTTTTCTGAAGTTTTTCTCTTAGCCCTAAGGCAATTGTACTTTTCTTTTTCTTAAGTTGCTCCAAGGATTTTACTGTTAAATACTGTAACTAATTCAAGTTTTCCAAAGTGTCATTTCCTGAGTATCTCCTCCCCCAACAGAACAATGTTCTATGTGCAGATAAAAAAAAAATCTGAAATATACAACCCTACATAAGCTCTGAACTAACTAGTGTTCACTTATTCATTCTAATACTGAATACCTACTTATTGTGGCCAGATACTATCTCTAACTTAAAGCACAATTCTTCCTTGGAATGGGACTAAGGAGGCCAAGAAAGGTTTTAATTATAAGCTAGCACGCTTTTTTCCACACTAAAACATCCTCAATATAGCCACAGTCAAAGACACAAACAATACCAGGATGAACAAGAATCATATCACTATAAGCATCTTTCTTCTAAAGACATTGAAACAAATTCTAGAAGAAGCATGCAAAGTTTTATATGAACTGATGCAAAGTTAAGTTATAAGAACCAGAAAAACAACATCCAAAAGGACTACAACAACATAAATAAATGGAAAGAACCGCTATATGGAGTCAAGTGTTCTATCAATTATTGATACAAAAATTATTGATGTTGGCCCCAAAAAAGAGATATGAGAACATATTTCCTTCTCTATGCAGAGGTGGGGGACAATGAGTGAGGAATGTTGAATATATTATTAGATTTGATGATGGATTGGTTTGTTTTGCTAAATTGTCTTTTTTTCCCCCTCTTCCTTTTTTATTCTTTGTTAAAAGGAATCGTTTATAGGTTTGGGGGAACAGATATTTTGGGAAATTAAAGTGCATATAAAAAACAAAGGGCTCATTATTATTTTTTAAATTAAATCTAGTCAAAATTCCTTAAAAAATGAACTCTATAGGACATGGTAATTATTTTGCCAGAATTTTATTTAAATTTATTGACAGAAATAACATTCTTAGCCTATAGCATGCAGCCAGAAACAATGATGATAGCCAGACTTCTGCTTCTCTTGTTTGACCACCATATTTTGAGCTCAGACCCATAATGAGAAGGATCTTAGAAATCATCAGTTTCCTTATTTCATGCTTAAGAAAAACAAGTTCCAGAGAGATGAAGTGCTTTGTGCAATCACACGGCTGGCAGAACCATGACATGAACTCATGCTTTCTTACAAGTCAGGTACTGCCTTTTTGGGGGGCATGAGATTTCAGTGGTCAGAGTATTAAAGAAAGAAGGGAAAAGGGGAATTCAATGGTAATTGCTTCTTGGAAATATGACAAAAGGAGAATAAATAATTCAGCTGTAGCACAGAGCAACTGCCTCTCTCCCTTTTACCAAGCAAAGGCATGCTGTCTCTTCCATTACAGTGTGGGCTCCTTGAGAGAACAAACTTGAGTTTCATTTCTTTTCTTTTCTTTTTTGGCCTTTCTTTGTAACTCCAGAGCTTAGCAGTGCACCAGGAACACAGTAAATGCTTAATAAATGCTAATTGGCAGATTAAAAAATAAGGTAAAGTTTTTTTTCACTCTGTAGAGTTAACTATTAAGCACTCAAAGGCCAGAGAGAGCATAGTCATACAGGATAATTTAATGTATAAAATTTTATAATTAAAGCAATGACAAAGAATTTTTTCCTACAGAGCATCTGGAGACATGAGAATAGTTTTTAGCTCTGTTATACAGAAAGCTTTGAGTAACAGTATCCATTGTAATGATGGTTGTTTTGAAGTTTACAGAGTGCTTTCTTGCCTCATAATGATCCTGTGTGGTGAGTTGTACAACCTTCATTATTCTCATTTTACAGATGAGGAAACAAGCATAGAGAGGTGAAAGCAGATGCTTGTAGCACACAAGTAGTAAAGAGCAGAAATGAAATCTGAGTCTTGCTCCTCTGCCTCCAGATCTAGGATATCTAGTCCAATTCCCTCATCAGGAACCTGTAGCCCAGAGAGGTGAAAGGATTTGATCATATTTACATAGGCATTAAAAAGCAAAGGTAGAGGAGATTTGTGGTTAAGAGAACACTTAAACAACTAAAAAGTGCCATGGGAGTATAAATTTTTTTTATTCACTAATGTTTGCTCACTTAAAAGAAAACCTTCCCTAACAACACTCACAAATCTGAGTGAATTTGCCACCTCCTACGGGAAACCTCCTTTCCAGTTGCTAGTTTAGTATCTTCAAAAATTGCTTTATATCTACTTTGTATGCATTTTGTGTTTAATTTTCCTTCCTAATTTTGGAAAGGACAGAAAAAATTTGGATTTTGTGGGGTTTTGGTTTTGGGATTTTTTAATTTGAAGCAGCTATCATACAGATACTTAATAAATGCTTTGTTGTTTCTCTTGTGGATGCATGTGGATGCAGGCCTCTTTGCCCAGAAAGAAGAAGGGAATGGTCACTAGAGTGACTGATGAATATCCATGAGGACAGGCCCAAAAGAATTCTACTAACCCCTGGCTTTAGATTTATTTGAATTACCCATAATCAGTGTGTTCCCAAAAGGATGAGGATTTGCTCATCTGACATTGGGAGCATTCAGTTTTCTCATTATAAGATCTTACAGCCCCCTGATATTTCTGGACCCACAGAGAACTTAAGTCAACTTGGCTGCCTGAGATTTAACCACATACATATTTAGCTTCACTTCCCTGAATGAGACCATGTAGGCCCAAGGAGGCTGGAGTATGAGATATACATGTCTTCTTCGATGTATGCAACTACGTGGTTTGTATACTATTCAATAAACCCTCTTGTAAGCTCAAGGCAGGCCTGGCTTTGTCTATGGGGCCTTGAAATCCCACATCTAATATACCTACATGACACTGAGCAATTCTACTTGCCCTCACTAACCCTTAAGTGTGAAAACTCTTCTCCACTGACAAATTACCAAGTATCAAACCTCCTTTTGATTCAACTATTCTGTTTTTAACTTCTAACAAAACCAACTTTTTCCTTTCTCAAAGTCACAGAGCAACCCGCAGTAAATTAAGACCCCTTCTCTGGCAGCTCTCAAATCTAAATCTCATCTCCACAAGCCAAGATATTAAATTGCAAAATGGAAGACAGAGCCAGTACTGGAGAGGCTAAAAGTGACAGTGCTGAATAATTATTCTGCAAAGGATGGTTTTTGAAATAACTCAGCAGCTGAAAGACTTATTCTATCTTTCTATGCCTAAAGAACTTTTCAAATTTGGGTCCCCAGACCATGCACACCAAATTTTGAATTTAAAACTTAAAGAAAACAGTACTGGTGAATTCTTTTACTTTTTTGTAACAAAGCCAGGGAGAAAGGGAAGGAGGGAAGGAAGGCGGGGGAGAAAGAGAGAGAGAGAGAGAGAGAGAGAGAGAGAGAGAGAGAGAGAGAGAGAGAGAGAGAGAGAAAAGAAGAAGAAGAAGAAGAAGAAGGTGAAGGAGGAGGAGGAGGAGGAGGAAGAGGAGGAAGGGAGGGAGAGGAGGAGGAAGGGAGGGAGAGAAGGAGGGAGAGAGGGAGAGAAGGAGGGAAAGAGGGAGGGAGGGAGGGAGAGAGAGAGGAGATTTAAGCTGATACCCAGAGTCTCTATCTACCCTCTACCTTACATGTCTGCTGTTCTGTAGGTAGTAGCACGTGGGAAAACTAATAAATCATGCTGGGGAGTCAGAGACTTCAGGAATTCAAAATAAGATAGGATTTTTTTTTTTCTCCTTTCAGAGCACTTGTTAAGACAACAGCCCAATCTGGAATGCTAACTTTGGCTGCCCTTGCAAAGGGGAAAGAATGTTTTAAGGCCATTCTTTGATTCTAAGTATAATACTTTTTGCCCTTTACCAGTGGTGTTTCCCTTACTATGCATATAAAAGATCACACACACACACACACACACACACACACACACACACACCCCAATCAATATGAGTTTTTTTTTTTAAGAGTGGGGAGGGAACTCTGAACCTGTGATCTCATTGCTATGAGAATCACCCAGTGTGGAAATTCCTTCCACTGATGTAGATGAGAGCAATTTATCGGCAACATATTGTCTCAGAGCATTGCCCTATGGTTTTAGAGAGGTTAAATGCCCAATCAGTATATGTCAGAAAGACCTGGACGCCAGCTTTTCCCAAGCCCAACGTTAAGTCCCTTTATCTACTAGCTAATCGGCTACTCAAAAACAAATAATCTCCAATTAGGAGAATTAAAATGCTGTGTTTGGAGAGCTTCTTAAGCGTGGGAAGCAGTTTACAACCCTTTAAAGTCCAAGTGTAGCTTTCCTACAATGTCTTACATTCTACTTGTGGTCAAATGCTCTCAAGGGCAGCATTTCAAAGATGAGAACAATTGGAGATGTTAGTGATGAGATTGGGTTAGAAGGTTAGTGGGAAGTTGTTTTAACAAAGTCTTGTGGGAAAAGGTAGGGAATAGCCACATGATAGAACAAGGAAACAGGAACTCAGTTTCTAATTTTAATACAAGGGGGCAGAAAAAGTAGTTCAAAGCTAAGAGAAAAAGAAATACAGGCTCTCTAAGGCTTCTGCCAGAGCTGATATTCTGAAAACAGTAAGGGGGAAAGGTTGCTGAGAGTATAAAAGGATCCGGGTGGCTTCGGGTCATGTTTCAACCAGAGAAAGGCTTCAAGATCTACAGCTGGAAATCCCTTTCTCAGAAAAACAAGCAACTCAATGTAATAATATCCTGAGAGGAGCACCATGGAAAGAACTGGAAGAGTTGGGAAAGGCAGAACAAGTGAAATTCAGAAAACTGGATTTCCTAGAAGAGGGAGCTTACTCAAAAGAGCTCAGCAGTGAGGGGTTCTGGGGCAGTGAAAGTATCAGATGAGGTTGTCTGAGGATCCATTTAGTGGTAGATGGCAAGGAGCTAGGAAACATAATGTATTTCTTAAAAGCAAACTAGTCTTCCCTCCTCCCCTCTCTTTTATAAAGAAATAAGACAATTAAAAGCCTTTAATATAGAAGCTAGCCAAACAAAATCACTTAAGCTTATAAAAGAAAAATGCAGTTGGAATTCACTTGCTCCAAGTAAGATCTGATTTCATTTTAGATAATTACATGGTGATGATTCCGTCAGCATGTACCATTTGTGTTTGAGGTTGCATAATACACGTTCTAGGAGGAATGGCAATAATCACTAACATCCACACATAGAGAAATCACCCTAAAACACAAAAGCTTTTTGCAGGAATTTGGTTCTCTCCATATTCAGAATAAAAATTTAACATCCTACATAAATGACACCATTTCTGGTAAAATGTTCATCTTAAATGCTCATATCTCAGATGACAAATTAACCTACTCTTAACAAAAAAAAAAAGTAGTAATAACCACCTTAGGAACAAAGAGTCATTTGAAGACCCATGTCACAAAAACAAAGGAATTACTTCTTTGAAATCTTCTGTATGCATAGAGCACTAATGACAAAATGTTCACAGAGCTAGAGCTAATGACAAAGGGATAATGAGCATTCTACATGCTTCAGATTAATGGTTCATCTGGAGTGAATAACGAATGTGAGTGCCATGACTCTCTTGTCACATTTTTGGCCGCAGCTAAGGAAGGTTATTTACACCTATCCTGTCCTGCCTTTTTGTCAGCATTTGGTAAAAATAGGCATTAAGAAAAGTCTTATTTACTGACCCAGCTGCAGGGACTCAGTTGACTCTCATGGTAACTTGTCATTTTCACTTTCTATCATGATCAAACCCTGTCCACCCCAACTATCAAGTGTAGCCAACTGCTAAGACTAAGCCAACAGTGATGAAATCAAGAATTACAGACTGTTAGTGCTGGACAGGACTTCTGGCACCATTTGGTACAATCATCTCATTTTGGAGAGAAGGAAACTTAATGGCCACAGAGAAGAGAGACCTGTCCAATGTTGCACAGCTAGGGAGAGGCAGGAACTGGACCGGAACCCTGATGTCCTGACTCCCAGGGCAACGGCTGTGAAAAGAAATGTGTACCATTGGTTTCTTCTGGTAATTTTCCTACAAAATCCCTTGGTGTAAATAGACATTAAAAGTAGACATGACTCGCTGGTCCAGTTGTAATGATTCAGAGATTCCTGATTTCTCTACTGTAGCACAGGAAGTGTCAGGTTAAGAAATCAGCATCTTTAAATTTATGATTTCTGTACAGTTACTAAATGGTCGAAGGCCTTGTGGCACCTACTTCGGTAGTGCACAGTTACTCAGGTAGAACTGCTGCAATTTCACAATATGTGTTCTTGAAAAGTAAACCATCGGTGAATTTTGACATCATCAGGCATTTATTAAGCACTTGCTACCAATAAGGAATTAGGAAGCACTTACATGTGCTAAGGTCTATGCTAATCAACGGAGATACAAAAGTGAAAACAAAGTCCCTGTCCTCAGGGAGCTAACACTAATAGTAGAGACAAGCCCACGTGGATGTGGATATATACAAGATACATCCATGGCAACCTTAGATGGCAAGGTGGGAAACATTAAAGATCTAGGCCCCTTATTTCACCAATAACGAAAATGAGCCCAAATATATTAAAAGACTTGCTCGAGTTAAAACAAAGCTGTATTCCAAAACCAATGTTCTTATGATAACACATTGACTCTAATTTGCCCAAGAGGACAGACCTAGGTAATGATGAATGGCAAATTTAAATTCCAGACCCCCACACCAACCTTGAGTTGTTCTTCATACTTTTGTTTGTTGGATGTATCCCTTTTTTATTGCAAACAATGTCCAAGACTTACATGAACTGATGCTAATGAAATGAGCAGAACCAAGAGATCATTATACACACCAACAACAACATTATATGATGATCTATTCTGATGGACATGGCTCTTTTCAATAATGAGATGATCAGGCCAGTACCAATGATCTTGTGATGAAAAGAGCCATCTGCACTCAGAGAGAGAACTATGGGAACTGAGTGTGGATCACAGCATGGTATTTTCATTCTTTCTGTTATTTGCTTGCATTTTGTTTTCTTTCTTATTTTTTCCCTTTTTGATCTGATTTTTCTTGTGCAGCATATTTGTGGAAATATATATATAGAAGCATTGCACATGTTTAACATACATTAGATTACTTGCCAACTAGGAGAGGGGATGAGGGAAAGGCAGGGGGAAATTTTGGAACACAAGGTTTTATAGGGTGAATGTTGAAAATTATCCATGTTTTTAAAAAAAAAAATGTCCCTCTAGTTCAATTGCTTAGTGAGCTGGGTTTCCATACATCTACATAGAATGGAAGAGGGAAAGGGAAGTAAATTCCAGGTTTAGCCCTCAGGAGTCAAGTCAGGCAGAATGCAAGGGGGCTGGAAGGTGCTCAGGATCACACAAGAATGAGGGGGGAATCTTCACAGACACTTTATATATTCTGGATGCTTTGAGAACAAGAGAAGTAGAAGAGAAATCAAGCACCTCACAAAGAAGAGCACAAGAATCAGCAAGGTACTTGCACTCCTCCAGAGGTCTTAGCCACCTTTGCTTCAGTTTGGGGAGCCTACTTTTAGGTATCTAAGGATGTTTCTTAAATTTACTTCTAATTTCTTCCCCAGTAGGCTGCTTCTTCATTCTATCTACCCCAACTCCTTCAATGAGCCCCACTTACAGCAATGTCTCCTCCCTCAGAACTCCTATGACTCTTCTTTGTCTATACCTTTCATTTATTATTTAATCATCTGTTGCCCTATAGCATCTCTTCTACTGTTGTCTTGTATGATTTTTTTTTTTGCTTTGATGGTTGGTCAGTCATTTCAGTCTGTCTGACACTCTGTGACCCCATTTGGGGTTTTCTTGCTGTTACCTTCTCCAGCTCATTTTACATATGGGGAAACTGAGGCCCACAGGGCTAACTGATTTGCCCAGATTCACATAGCTAGTAAATGTCTGAGACCATATTTGAATGCAAGAAGATGAGTTTTGTGATTCTAGGGCTCTTCCTCCCTGTGATGACTGGAAGCTCCCCAAGAGTAGAGACATATCTAATGTCTTTGTGTTCCCCATATCGACAAACAGACAAAGGCTCATTATGACTATGTCTTTAACCATATGATTCCAATGTAACAAAACCTGGATCACTTTCTATCATTTTCAGTACAGTGGGGCTTTTCTTTTTGTCCTTTCATAGCAGGTGCTAACAAGGAGTACCAAGACCTGTTTGAAATCGGGCCTTTGCTGATCTGAGCCAAAGTACAGAGAGTTCTAGGGAGTTCAAGTCAGTTGCCTTTTATTTTTACCCTTAGAACAAAAAAAGGGGGGAAAAGAGTGGAGGAAGGGAGGCCTGGTACACTGTGATAAACATATCTACAAGGCATGCCAGAAATTTCACTATTAATAGGACTTTCCAGGCAGCCAGATCAAACCAATTGCCAAGAAAAAAAGCACTGAAGAGTTTGCTTATATTACTCTATTAAATGTTACAACTATATCTTTAAGAGGAAAAAGATTATTGGATTAAAACATCATTGGTTCAAAGGTAGTGAAAAGTAAGCCACTTATATTTAGATATAATATATTAAAAATTACATTTTATGTAATGTATCAAATTACAAATTACCTAACCATTTCACACCAATAGACCCAAAGGGGCTTTATTTTTCAGCTCTGCTTTTTAGGCTTTTTTGCTTCTGGTTTTGCATCACTCAAAATCTATTTCTTTAACAACCCAAAAGATCCCGAATAGAGACAGGAAGGCCTGTTAGGAAGTTATTATAACAGTCTGGGCAGGTAGAAATGAGTGTCTGTAATAGTATGGTTGCAGTGGGAATAAAGAAGACAACAAATGTGAAAGATGTAGATCTTAAAAGATGGAATCACAAGAGACTTGGCGATTGATTGGATAAGAAGTAAGGGAGAAGGAATACTCAAAGATAACTTCAGGGAAAAAAAGGAAAGGAAAGGAGAAAAAGGAAAAAAGAGAAGAAAGATTCACACATTCAAAACATTAGTTTTTTTCTTTGACATTATGTTAATAGTAGTGCTGTAACAGAAGTGAAGTCAAAATGAGCAGGTCTCCAGAGAAGTAATATGAGAATGTCTACCATTTATACAATATCACAAGATCTGTAAAGTGCTTTCTATGCATTATCTGATCTGATCTTCATGCTAATCATACAAGCGATATGCTATTATTATCCCCATTTTACAGATGAGGAAACTGAGGCTAAGAGAGGTTAAATAACTAGCCTACAGCCAGAAAAACAGTAAATGAATGAGGCAGCATTTGAACTCAGATCTTTTTTGACTCCAAGTCCCTATGTCTACTAGACATATGGCAATATGTCTACAAAGGTAATAAACAAAGACTGGACAGATGCCACTGGACCACCTAGGTAGAAACTGTTCTGAAGACAATTGCAAATGGAGATTTGGAGCTAAAAAGAGAGGTCAGGACTAGAAATAGAGACTAAGGAGTCATTATATAGAAGTGGTATTTGAAACTGTTGGTGTGAGTGACATTGTCGGAGTAAGAACAAGAAGAAAAAAGGGTTAACAACAGAATCTTGGGGAACAACCACAGGCCAAGGCAAGGAAGGAAGGAAGGAAGGAAGGAAGGAAGGAAGGAAGGAAGGAAGGAAGGAAGGAAGGAAGGAAGGAAGGAAGGAAAGGAGCTTGACACCGGGAAGTTCTGAATACCAGGTGATTCACCAGTTCATCTAGAGGAAGTCATTTCATGCCTGTCCCTCAGTTCCTCTTATCTGCTAAAATGAGTTTGAGGAGTGAGGTGGGAGCAAAATGAGGGTCAGGGAAGAGGAGAGAAGAAAAGATTGGGAAAAACTGCTGCAGGAAACGAGATAAGGACTTGGGAAGCATAGAGCAGATAAACTGTTGAGCAAAAACAAAGGAATGGCACGTTTGCTATGAGCCGTGAACCATGAGCCATGTCCAGGAATCCTGGAACAAGAGTGGAGAAATCAGATAATGGAGATAAGAGCTCACAGGTAAGAATTTGCGGGTCAGCAAAGATCAGAAAGGGACAAAAGGTCCCAGGGGAGAAGCTAATGAAACACTAAAGGACCAATTCATGGGTGAAAAGCAAATGGACAGGAGGATAGGGATGGGTCAAAAAGTTAGAGTTCACATTAGAGACCAAGAGTGGATTTACTGGGAACGAGCCAAAAGGAGAGAAGTCAAAGAAAGGCTATGGTCTGAGAGCAGCACTTCAAAGTCTCAAGAGATAGCCACTAACGTCTCAAATGTCTTATCTATGAGATAAGATACTGGGATTTAAAATGTAACCTAGGCCGCAGGTGAATAAAGCAGGATAGAAAAAGGAGAAACTCCTTTGTTTGAGAAACTCAAACTTTTGTTTGGTTGGCAGAGGCGTCATAAATATGAACATCACAGCCCCTAAGTATTGGTGACAGAGGAAAGAGAGAAATTGAGAGAAAGACCATGAGTCAGTCATTGGGAAAATTGAGTACCTGCAGGCTGGAAGCTAAGTAACCCCAGGATGAGAAGGCCACAAAAATGGACTGCATGAACCTCAAAGAGGAAGAGGGTAGGAGACAGACAGACAAATTGTTTGAAAGTAGAAGTGGGGAACTAGAAGTATGGTCACCTCTTCTCTTGGCCAAGAGTGTCACTGATGTTATGAAAGGGACAAAGATTATTCATCCAAAAGGTCAAGGACAGAGGTGAGTTTGTGGATAGAACCGACTTGCTAGCTAATCATGGTGAGAATCCAGACCTTTATTTTCAAAAAGTAGTTTGATTATCTGGTTAAAGACCATGAAGCAATTTACTGGTTCCTTTTTTTAAATAAATATGTATTAATATAAAAGAAAAAAATATGAGAAGCATATAGAAGAATGAGCTTCCAGCAATCTTCCTAGAAATGAGCTGAAATGAATGACTCTTATTTATTTAGCCAATCAGTCAAAGCTGGCCTGCCTCGGGAACTCTAGATTGTTTTATTTAGTAAATCTAGAAATCTAGACCAAATCTAGAAAGTACAACTTAATACAAAGAGTGCTGTGAGGAACAGGGCTTAAAATATCCTCTTTCAGTCTTTCTGATCTTAAGAAATTATCATTTTTACTTTTCATTCAAAGAACGAAAGTATTTTCTATTCTTATATTATTTTTTTCAAAGAGAAAATTTGAATCCATCCCCTCTCATAACTCTTTAGCAGGGTTCTCTCTTTAAAGATGCATAGGTTAACTCTGGGGTCAGTTAAATAGCACAGTTGTCCTCCTCCTCACCCCCACATTTGTTTAAAGGATAAAAACCCTGGCTTCTTAAGAGTACATGCTCAGCATCTGTCCTTGGCTCTACATTTTATTTATAGATATAGTACACATGTTTAAACTGACAAAACATTGGGTTTTTCTTCCATTGGCCTTTAAAGAACTGTGGGATTTTTGTTTCTTTCCACTCTGAAATCCACTGAAATGCCATAAGTTACTTAAAAGCAGAAGGACCTGACGCCCTAAGAATTAAAATGAGAATGCTCAGATGTCCAAGACCCACCTCACCCTTGGAATTCCCAGAAGCAATGAAACCATTGCTTTCAAAGCTATTTTCAATCCAGGACTTTTTGGAGGGAGGAGCCTGAGGAGGGCACTGGGCTCGAAGGGTAACTGGATAGGAAATGCCCCTGAAAATCCCCCCCCAAGACTGGAATGAGGGCTTAATGAGAGTCTCCTAACCACCAATCTGAGACCCACATTGATTACCAAAAAAGTCCTTTTTTTTCTCTTCACCAACCTGTGTCCCATTTCTCCCATCTCAGATTCTACCTCCCTCCAACTCTCAGTTTCAACCCGTCACAGGAAGCCATCACTCTGAAAATTAAGACAGCAGAGCAGATTTTAGCAGAGAATTGAAATCTTTGATCTGACTACAGGAGAGCTGGGATTGGGAAATAACCAAGGTTAATAACTCCCAGGATGTGGCAATCGCTACTCCCACATCACTGGCTTCTTCCTCCACCTCCACTACCACCTAAAAGTTAATAGTAACAATACAGCAAATAACAAAATCAACAGAGTAAAAACTTTTATACTGTAGAATACTGTTTGAAAATCAACAATATCAGTGAAAGAGCTTGCTATACTGAATGCATAAATATGAGATAAGGGTCTTGCTTTTAAAAGTTTATCTAATTAAAAGAAATAAGAGAAAAATACAGGACAAAGTTAAATTCTTAAACAGAAAGTAAAAGGTATTATATGTAGGGGAATGGGTGAGAAGAAAAGGGAATAAGTATTTATACAGGCCCTACTGTGTGCCAGATACTGTACTTTTCAAATATCATCTCATCTGAGATTCATAGCAATTCTGTAAGGTAAATGTTATCTCATTTTACAGTTGAGGATACTGAGGGAAGCAGAGATGAAGTGACGTTCCCCGGGTCACCCAATTAGTAAATGTCTAAGTCTAGTTTTGAGTTCGGGGCTTCTTGAGACCAGGCCAGAACTCGATGAACTATGGTCCCCACCTGGATGCTTCCATCACAACCAATATCATCTCCTGCTCCCAGAATTTTAAGAGCCTCACCTCTCCTTGTCAAACTACTTCCCTTTCCTCGAGGTCCATATGGACCACTCCCACCCTCCACCTTCTTCATTCCTACTCATGTGCTGCTGAACAGAACGGAGGAAATCACAAACTCATACTCATTATGGCCACTAGGAATTTCTGTTGGCTCACAACAACTGATCGTCACTTCTTGAAAGAAGCAGCTGAGATGAGTTTTGAAGGGAGTGAGGGATCTGAAGAGACAAGGGGACGGGGGAGAACATTTCAGGTGTGCACTGGCTTTGCACAAAGAAGCAGGAGGAGGAATATCAACCTGGAAAGCCAAGCAGGACCCAGACTGAGAAAGCTGTTCAATGCTAGAGGAGTTTGTATTTGTGCTAAAGGAAATGGGGAGCCACTAAGGTTTCTTGAGCAGAGAAGTGACACATCAGAGTTGAACTTTGGAAATATCAATTTGGTAGCTAACTGGAGGATAGGTTGGAGGGGAGAAAGCAGATACAAGAGTACTGTGGCAAAACGAGAAAAAGGTATTAAGGGCTAGAATTAGAGTACAAAGTGGAGAAGAGACAGATTTGAGGGATGCTGGGGAAGCATATCATTAAGATGTGGCAACTGATTTGGCTACAGTGGTGAGTAAAGAGGAAGTAAAAGGAAATACATGAAAAGCATTACTCTTAAACATATGAAAATCACCCAAATGAACAAAGACCAAATAGAAATCTGGAGTAATCCAATCTAAAAACCATACATAAAAAAATTTTGGATTCCCAGGAGAATTTTATTACCCTGTTAAAGAGCAATTATTATCAATACAATAGAAATTATTATAAAAATTTAAAAAGAAAGTAGTCTAACAAAGTTCCTGATTTCTAAACCAAAGAAGGATTAAACATAGAACATCTTAGATAAAATTCTGTCAGACTACAATTAATTATTCACTTAAGAAATCTTTATTATGGCCAAGTTGGAAGCATACCAAGAATGTAGAAATGGTAAACATTAGAAAAATCATCAATATAATTAGTCATGTTAACCATAAAGGCATCCAAAATTCCACAACTATCTCAACAAATGCAGGGAAATTTGAAAAAATATATAACACATGTTTGTGTTTAAAAAAAAAAAAAAGGACAACTCTACAAAGTAGAGACATAGAGATGTTTTTAGTATCATAAACAGTATCTTTGCTATTGATCAGTCTTTGTAGCCATGTCCAACTTTTCATGATCCCATTTGGAGTTTGTTTTTTTTTTGACAAAGATCACAGAATGGCTTATCATTCCCTTCACTGAACAGATGAGGCAAGTGAGGCAAATAAGGTTAAGTGACTTGCCCTATGTCACATAGTTGGTATCTAAGGCCACATTTGAACTTAGGAAGAGAAGTCTTTCTGATTTCAAGCTGAATGCTCTATCTACAGCACTACCTAGCTGCCCGAAAAACCAAAAACTGTATCATATGCAATAAGAAAATATTAGAAGATTTTTCAATAAATTTGGAAGTAAAACATGGATAATCAGTCCCCCCACTTTTTTTTTTACATAATTCTAGAAACACTAGCAAAGGCAGTAAGACAAAAGAAAAAAACTGGAAGTATAAAGATATATAAAGAAGCTGATGATATGATGGTTTACTTAGAAAACCCAAAATCCAAAACAATCAGCAAAGATACTAATTGAGACAATTAAGACCTTCAGCAAATTGTAGGCTAGGAAATAAACCCACAAAAATCAACAGCATTTCCATATAATATCAAGAGGCAATAAACGAAAGGGAAATATCCTTCAAAATACAAAATCCATAAGATACTTGGGTATCAATCTACCAAAGCAAGCAAAACACTAATATGGATTCAATTACAAAGTGCTTCTTTAAAAAGGGGGGGGAGGGGAGAGACAGCTAGGTGGCAAAGTAGATAGAGCACCAGATCTAAAGTCAGGAAGACTTGAGTTCAAATCTAGCCTCAGACACTTAACACTGCCCAGCTGTGTGACCCTAGGCAAGTCACTTAACCCCAACTGCCTAATCAAAAGAACAAAAAACAAAAAAAAAACAGGACTTCCCATGTCAAGATGGTGGAGTGAAGAAGGAGTCCTCTAAAGTCCTCCCAAATTATCCTCCAAACAACTTGAAAATAGCCAGTGTCAGGAATAGTCTTTCTCACCCAGCTAGGAGGGGAAGAAGATCCTAGAGAAGCAGGAGTAGCAGGGAGCCTCATAGTGGGGAGCCTGCAACAGGGCTCTAAGCTTTGGGCAACCCACTATCGAGGCCCACCCTTTTATAAACCAGCACCCCCCCCCAGACAAGTGAGCAGTCAAGGCAGAGCAGCAAGGCTCCTCCCCAGCAACCCCATCCCCAGTACAAACCATCAGAGAGGTCTTGACTCCATTGCTGACCAGTACTGAAACCTCACTCCAGAGCTGGCCAACAGCAAAACCCAAGTCCGGGGCCTACCAGCAAAGAGGCCCTGTTTCCACAGCAACCCAGTAGCAGGTCCCCCAGCTTCCTTTCCCTCTTCCCCTGCAGATCACCAACAAGATCATTCTTCGGTGTTAGCCATCAGAAACACTCTGTTACCATAGAAACTTAGCAGCAAGACTCCATCCCTGAGACAGATGAGTAGCTAAACCCTACATCCAAGTGAGACCAACAGTAGTTCCTGGCTATCCCGCAGAACAAGTAGGATGGGAAGCCTATTCTCTAGTGAAATTAAGCAAGGAAACCTGAAGCCCAGTAAAAATTAGCAGTAAGAATCTGAGCCCCAGCACAAAAACCTTGGGACAATGCAAGACCAGAGCCCAACTCTAACATAAAAATACCAAGTCACAAAAAAAGGCAGAAAATTGAGCAAAAAAAAAAAAAAAAAAAAAAGGAACTTGTCTATAGAAAATTACTATGGTGACAGGGAGGATCAAGGTATAAATTCAAAGGAAGACAGTGTGAAAATAGCTACATGTGAAGTCTCAAAAAAAATGTAATTTGGTCTCAGGCCCCAAAAGAATTCCTGGAAAAGCTTAAGAGGGGTTTTAAAAAAACAAATCAGAGAAGTAGAAGAAAAATTGGGAAAATAAATGAGAGTAATGAAAGAGAATCATGAAAAAAGAGTCAATAGCATGGGAAAAGATATAAAAAAAATTTACCAAAGAAAATAATTCCCAGAAAAATAGAATTGGCCAAATGGAAAAGGAAGCATGAAAGCTCACTGAAGAAAATAATTCCTTAAAATTTAGAATTGAGCAAGTGGAAGATAATGCTTCTATGAGACATCAAGATATGATAAAACAAAATTTAAAAAGTACAAAATAGAAGAAAATGTGAAATTTCTCACTGGAAAAAACAATTGCTCTAGAAAATAGATTCAGAAGAGATAATAGAAGAATTATCAGACTACATGAAAGCCATAATAAAAAAGAAAATGAAAGTCTGGGCAACATCTTTCAAGAAATTACCAAAGAAAACTGCCCTGATATACTACTAGAACCAAAGGACAAAATAGAAATTGGAAAAAGCTAATCACTGACTGAAAGAGATCCCAAAATGTAAAGTCCAAAGAACATCATACTCAAATTCCAAAGCTCACACATCAAGGAGAAAGTACTTCAAGAAGACAAAAAGAAATAATTCAAAGATTGTGGAGTTCAAGTCAGGATTATGCAGGATTACACAGCTTCCACATTAAAGAACCAGAGGACCTAGAATATGATATACTGAAAGGCAAAGGAGTTTGGATTATAACGGAGAACCACTTACCTAGCAAAACTGAAGATATTCTTTTGGGGGAGTAGGGAATGGACATTTAAAGAAATAAAAGACTTTAAGCATTCCTGATTAAAAGGCCAAAGCTGAGTAAAAACAATTTGATTTCCAAATACAAGACTTAAGAGAAACATAAAAGAATTAAAAAAAAAAAAGAAAGAGAAAACATAAGAAATTCAATATCACATTTCTATATGCAAGATAATATTTGTAACTCTTAAGAATTTTGTTAATATAAGAGCAATCAAAAAGAATACACACACACACATATATATATACCAGGAATGCTCAAAATTAGAAAAACTATCAGCATAATTGATATCAACAACAAAATTAACAGAAACCATATGATTATCTCAATAGATGCAGAAAAAGCTTTTGAATACATGGACAGAGGAGGTAGATATAGGGTGATTGATGGGATGATACCAAAAAAATTAGATTTAATTTAAAAAGGGGTGAGAAAGAAAATTATACTGGAAGAAAAAAGAGAGGGTAATGAATGAATGGAGTAAATTGTCTCATATAAAAGAGGGATGAATGAACTATTATAATAAAAGGGAAGGTGGGGGAAGATGTCTGGCAAAGGGAATAACATGGACAATTCAATTGGATGGAGAAATCTATCTTTTATGTCCTAAAAGGACATAAAAAGGGGCAGAGATAATAGAAGGGGGAGGTAAGACTAACAAATGGGAGGTAGACTAGAGAAGGTAGTGATTAGAAATAAAACACTTCTAAGGAGGGAAAGGGTTGAGGAGGTAAGTTTTAGCATGGAGGGAAATATAGTTAGTTATCATAACTATAAATATATATGAATGGGATATTCATATATAAATGAATATAAATGGGATAAAATTTATATAAATATATATAAATTTGAATAGGATAAACTCATCCCATAAAACAGAACTGGATAGCAGAATTGGATAAAAACCAGAATTCTACAATATGTTATTTACATGAAACACACTTGAAACAGAGATACACACAGCGTAATGGTAAGGGGCTGAAGCAGACATTATGCTTCAGCTGAAGCAAAGAAAGCAGAGCTAGCAAGCATGTTCTCAGATAAAGCAAAAGCAAAAATAGATCTAATTAAAAAAAGATAAGGAATGAAAACTATATCTTCCTAAAAGGTACCACAGACAATGAAGTCATATTAATGCTAAAAATATATGTATCCAATGGTATAGTATCTATATTCTTGAAGGAATAGTTGAATGAGTTACAGGAGGAAAGAGATAATAAAACTATACTAATAAGGGATCTCAACTTTTCCCCTCTCAGAGACAGATTATCTAACTAAAAAATAAATAAGAAAGAAAATGAGGTGAATAAAATTCTGGAAAAGTTAGATATGATAGATTTCTAGAGAAAACTGAATGGGAATAGAAAGAAATATACCTTTTTCTGAGCAATATATGGCTCATATACTACCAAAAAACTGACACATATTAGGACAAAAACCTCCCAACCAGATGCAGAAAAGCAGAAATGGTAAATGTATTCTTTTAAGATCATAATGCAAGAAAAATTACATTCAATGATGGACAATGGAAAAAGAGGATTAAAAAAAGAAATTAAATAATCTAATCATATAAAATAAGTGGATCAAAGAATAAATCATAGAAATTGTAATTTCATTAAAGAACATAACAATAATGAGATGACATACCAAAATTTATGAGATGCAGCCAAAGCAATTCTTAGGGGAAATTTTCTGTCTCTAATTGTTTACAGCAATAAAATAGAGAAATGGCAGATCAACAATTGGGCATACAATACAAAAACATAGAAAAAGAACAGATTAAAAATTCCCAATTAAAGACCAAATTGAAAATCCTGAAAATCAAAGGCGAAATTAATAAAATTGAAAGAAAACTACTGAACTAAAAATAAAACTAAAAACTAAATTTTATGGGAGGGAACAATAAAAAAGATAAACTATTGGTTAATGTGACTTAAAAATAGAAAAGAAGAAAATAAAATTACTAGTTATCAAAAATGAAAGAATTGAATTCACCACCAATGAAGAAGAAATTAAGATACATTAGGAGCTCTTTTGCGCAATCATATGTCTATAAATTTGGCACTCTAAATAAAAATATAAATTACCTAGATTAAAAGAAAAAATAAAATACTTAATAACCCAATCTTAGAAAAATAAATTGAACAAGCCATCAATGAACTTCCTAAGAAAAATCCCCAGGGCCAAATGGATCCACGACCAAATTCCATCAAACATTTAAAGAACAATTAATTCGAATATTATATAATCTATTTGAAAAAAGAGACAAAAAAGTCTTCCCAAATTCTTTTTATGACACAAATATGATGCTGATATCCAAACCAGAAAGAGTCAAAAGGAAGAAAATTATAGACCAATTTCTTTATTGAATATTGATGCAAAAAAATTAAATACTAGCAAAGAAATTATAGTAATATATCACAAGGTTTATATACCATAACCAGGTGAAATTTATACCAAGAATGCAGGACTATCTCAATATTAGAAAAACTATCAGCAAAATTTATATCAACAACAAAATTAACAGAAATCATATTATCTCAATAGATGCAGAAAAAGCTTTTGACAACATATAGTACCCAATCCTATTAAAAACATTAGAGAGCATAGAAATAAATGGAGCTTAATTTAAAATAAGTAATATTTAGCTAAAACCATTAGCAAGCACTATATGTAATACAGATAAGTTAAAAATATTCCCAGTACAATCAAAGGTGAAGCAAAGATGCCTGTTATTACTTTATTATTTAATATTGTACTAGAAATGTTAGCTTATAGCAATAAGAGAAGAAAACAAAATTAAAGGAATTAAAATAGGCAATGAAGAAACAAAACTCTCACTCTCTGCAGATGATAATGTTATAATTAGAAAATCCTAGAGAATCAACTAAAAAACTAATTGAAAATGTTAACAACTTTAGCAAAGCCGCAGTATACAAAATAAATCCACATAAATCATCAGCATTTCTGTATGTTACCAACAAACTCCAGCAGGAAGAAATAGAAAGAGAAATTTCATTAAAAATAACTGTAGACAATACATAATACTTGAGAGTCTTATCTCCCTACAAAGCTAGGAACACAAGTATAAAATACTTTTCAGACAAAGTCAGATAAACAATTGGAAAAATATTCATTTCTCATGGGTAAGCAAACCAATATAATAAAAATGCCAATCCTACCCAAATTAATCTATTCAGTACCATATCAACCAAAAAATATTTTATAGAGCTAGAAAAAAACAGTAACAAAATTCTTCTGGAAGATCAAAAGATCAAGGATATCAAGAGAAGCAATAAAAAAAATGCAAAAGAGATGATGATCTAGTCATACCAGATCTCAAATTGTATTATAAAGCAGTAATCAACCAAACAATTTGATACTGGCTAAGAAACGGAAGGTGGATCAGCTAATCGATTAAGCACAAACTGCACTATAGCAAATGATTATAGTGATCTAGTATATGTTAAAGCCAAAGATCCAAATTTTTGAAACAAAAACTCATTATGTGACAAAAACTCCTGGGAAAATCTGAACACATTATGGCAGAAACTAAGTAGAGAAGACCAAGATCTCACAGAATTTACCAAGGTAAGGTCAAAATGAGTATATGATTTACACATAAAGGTAAATAAAGGGTGATATCATAAACAAATTAAAAGAGCATGAAATAATTTATCTTTCAAATTTATAGACAAGAGAAGAATTTAGGACTGAAGAAAATATAGAGAGCATTACAAAATGTAAAATAGATAATTTTAATTGAATAACACTTAAAAGGTTTTGCACAAACAAAACCAATGCAACCAAAATTAAAAGGAAAGCAGAAAACGGGAGCTGGAGGTGGATTCTGCAACAAGTATCTCTGATAGAGCCTCATTTCTTTTGTTTGTTTGTTTTAATACACAATGCTTTATGAATTATGTTGGGAGAGAAAAATCAGAGCAAAAGGGAAAAACCATGGGAGACATTAAAAAAAACAAAAACAAAACGGAAAAAAGAAGTGAACATAGCATATGTTGATTTAAATTCTGTCTCCTTAGTTTTCTTTTGGATACAGATGGTATTTTCTGTCCAAATCTATTGGGATTCCTTTGAATCACTGAATCATGGAGAAGAACCAATTATTTATAGTTGATCATCACACATTTTTGCTATTATTGTGTACAATGTGTTCTTGGTTCTGCTTGTTTTTGCCCAGCATCAGTCCATGTAAATCATACAGCTTCATTTCTGAAATGTATATAGAGCTGAACCAATTTATAAAGATACAAATCATTCCCCAATAGACAGTCAAAGGATATAAATAGGCAATTTTCAACAAAATTAGAGTTATTTGTAATCATATCAAAATATGTTCTAAACCACTTTAATTAGCTAGTGCAAATTAAAACAACTCTGAGGTACTACCTCACACCTATCAAACTAGACAATATGACTAAAAAAAGGGATAAGTTGGATATCAGAAAGAATGTGAGAAAGCTGGGACTCTAAGGCACTGTTGGTGAAATTGTGAACTGCGCCAAACTGATCCAACCATTCTGGAGAACAATTTGAAATTATGCCCATTAGGTTATAAAACTGTGGGTACTTTTTGATACAGCAATACAATTGCTGGATACATATCCCAAAGACATCCAAAAAATATGAAAGGGACCAATTTGTATAAAAATTTTTAGAGCAGATATTGGGCATTTTTCTAGTGGCTAAGAACTGGAAATCAAAGGGATGCCCATCAATTGAGAAATGACTAAACAAGTGTGCTATATGATTATAATGGAATACTAGTGTTTTATAAGCAATGAAAACCAGGATACTGTCATAAAATTTTGGAAAGACTTACATGAACTGATGCATAGTGAAGTGAACAAAAGCAGGAGAACATTTTACTCAGTAACAGAAATGTTATTCAATGAAGAACTATAAATGACTTAGCTATTCTCAGTAAAGCAATGATCTAAGACAATCTCAAAGGGCCAATAATGAAGCATATTATTCACTTCTAGAGAAAGAACTGATATTATTTGAATATAGACTGAAGCATACTATTTTTCACTTTCATTCTTTTTTCTTTTATTTGAGTCTTCTAGAAAATTACTAATACGGAAAATGATTTCCAGAACTACAAATGTATAAGCTATATCTGATTGCTTACCATCTCAGGGACGGGGAGGGGAGGAATGGAGGGATAGAATTTGAAAATGAAAACTTTTTTTAAAGTTTTTAAATTATTTTAATGTGTAATTGAGGAAAAAAAAATATATATATATATATGTATTTTTTTAAAACCCAAACTAAACAGCTAGTAGAATATTCAGTGCTCATGACTGGGTCATAGCAATATAATAAAAATTCTAATACTATCAAAATTAATTTACAAATTTAATTCTATAACAATCAAACTATCAAAAATACTTAAAGAATTCAGAATAATGCAAAATTCATTTGGAAAAACAAATGTAATCTATATTCTAATGTAGCAGTCATCAAAATAAAAAAATAAGTATCTCAGTTGAGCAGACTAGACAAGGGCAAGTCAGAAACAATGGAACTAAATGATCCACTGGTTTTTTTTTTTAATGGCAAACACAACTTCTTTTGGATATAATTCCCTATTTTAAAAAAACTGCTAGGAAAACTGGAAAATAGTCTGGCAGAAATCAAGATTAGAATCATATCTTATACTCAAATATAACAAGTTTGAAATGGATATGATTAAAGCTCTTAACATTTAAAAAAAAAAGCAGATTATATATAAATATATATTTTTCACAGCTATTAAGTACTTATATGTATCCTTAACCAACAAGAGACAGAAGCAATTATGAAATATAATAGGAAAGCTGATTACATGTAACTAAAGGGCTTCTTGAAAAACAAAATTGATACACCTAGGATGAGAAGAAAAATAATCAGGTGATAAAAGAAAAAAAGTCTTGTTATCTAATTTCTCTGATAAAGGCTAGACATAGAAGACATATAAACAACGGCCCTCAGTGTGTGTGCATACAAATAGATATAGGTTAGATATGCAGCCTTTGATGTATATGTAGCTTTCTACATACATATATTTGTACATGTATATATTTGCATACATATGGATATATGTATAATATTTCTACATCCATCCATCCCTCTCTAGCTAGCTAGCTCTGTGGTAGGGAAGTGGTACAGTTTATAGAGTCCTGGGCCTGGAGTTAAGACATCTTCCTGAGTTCAGCTACAGCCTTAGACATTCACTATTTGTGAGATCCTGGGCAAGTCACTTAACCTCTTTATCTCAGTTTCCTCATCTGTGAAATGACCAGAAGAAAGAAATGACAAACCACTTCAGGATCCTTGTGTGTGGTCATCAAGAGTCAAACACAACTGGAAATGACTGAATAACAACAAAACACCTCCCTATCTATTCATTTCCAAAAGCCATTCCCCAATAGCTAAGTGATACGAATAAAGTTCTCAAAAGCAGAATTTCAGACAATTCATGATCAGATGAAAGAGTGCTCCAAATCACTAATAATAAAAGACAAGTGAATCAAACCCTGAGGTTTCACCTTGTGCCCTGTCAATTTTCAAAGAAGAAAAAAGAGAAGAGTCAGTGTTTGGGGGGAAGGAGTAATGAGACTCAGTACACTAGTGCATTGTTGGTAGAGTTCTGATTTAATATAACCATTCTGGAAGGCAATTTAAAAGCAGGCAATTTAAGTGTCTAAAATTTAAGTGCCTCTCTTGGGGCAGCAAGATAGAGCACCAGCCCTGGAGTCAGGAGGACCCGAGTTCAAATTCATCCTCAGGTACTTAACAATTCCTTGCTGTGTGAACCCAGGCAAGTCACTTAAACCCAATTCCTGACCAAAAAAAAAAAAAAAAAGAAAGAAAGAAAGAAATAAAACGTCCCTACTCTTTAACACAGAGATTTCATTACTGGGCTTATATCTCAAGGAAGTCACTGATGATAAGAAAGTTCCTATATATACACCAAAATTTTACTAGCATCACAAATGCTAGAATTTGTAGTAGCAAAGAATTGGGGGAAAAAAGTGGATGCCAACAATTCGGGTATAAACACAATGTGGTACATGAATGTAGTGGAATATCACTGTGCTTTAAAAAATGACAATGTAAATACAGAAAAACATGAAAAGATTAGTCACAATAAACAGGGAATAAAGAGCCAAAAAAATATACACAGTGAATCCAATAGTGTGAATCAAGACAACAAATATAAAATAATTAATAATGAATGTTGTAAATTTAACAAAAAAGAAGCGAGGCTCCAAAGACATAGAGAATATCCCCAAACACTCCTTTACAGAGGCTAGAAGTCTGTGGATAAGATACATTGCATGTATTTTTGGACATTTTTAATGTGTTGATTCAGCTTTTTTTCTCTTAAAATCAAAAAGTATTTATTAAATGGAATGGCCTTCTGGGAAGGGAAGCTGGCTTAAATAATTTGTCTGAGATAATGCAGAGGCAGAACCCTTTTGTGAAAATTTCCCTAATTCTTTTTTTAAACTTTATCTATTTATTTAATTTTTCTCCCCAGTTACATTCAAAACAACTTCCCTAATTCTTCCAGAAGAGTCTCCTTCCCCAAATTTTCCTGGAATGCTGCAGAGACCTCTTCTTGTGCTCTTAACACCCAACTCTGTATTATAGTTACCTATCTAGAACATAAGCTCCTTGAGGGCAGGGATTGTTTCATTTGGCCTTTGTAACCTCAGAGTCTTACAGTACCTTAAACTATAAATATGTCATTGACTTTAGTTTTTGATTCACTTCCAGACTAGTGACAATAAGTGTTACAAGTTCACTACATCTATAAATTTCTAGATCGTAACTTTTTTTGAGAATCATATCTTCTATTTCTCTATTTCCTCTGCATACACCATTGAAGTGTATAACACTGTTAAACTTCTGCATTTGATCTCTCTCTCTCTCTCTCTCTCTTTCACACACACACACACACACACACACACACACACACACACACACACACACACAGTTTCCTCTTACATATGCTATTCTTATCTTCAAATGTCAAATGAGTTGGATCATCAGGAATCCCCATACACAAACCATGTTCTCTTAGGTCCCTGTCCTTCCCCTCAATTCCCCCCAAGCAGACCCAGCCACTATCCAGCTCAGAGTAGCTTTGGACAAGTCGCCAGATTCCCACAGGTCCATGAGCCCAATGCCAACAGAGCTTCTCGTTTTCCTTAACAGGGGTCCTCAAACTACGACCAGTGGGCCAGATGCAGCAGCTGAGGACGTTTATCCCTCTCCCCCAGGGCTATGAAGTTTCTTTATTTAAAGGCCCATAAAACAAAGTTTTTGTTTTTACTATAGTCCGGCCCTTCAATAGTCTGAGGGACAGTGAACTGGCCCCCTATTTTAAAAGTTTGAGGACCCCTGCTAAGACACTGAAATGCCCAAGTGACCAACATTTTCTTAAACTTTCATCTTGGCCAATACTAAAACAGGAAGTGGATAGAGCTTCTCTCCAGTTCTCACAACTCTGCTAGTGATGTTCAGAAATCAAAGGGCGTTTTTATCTCAACAGAGCAGCTCTGCATCTGAATAATGAATCTGGGGGTACAGGGATACTCAATTCTATAGAAACATTGTCTTTCACTTGATATTGTTTTCATAAGACCAGTTAATGACTTGGTGGATGGTAATGACTAAAAAAGCAGAATGGTGCTTAAGGCAGTCTTTCACCATATTGGTCCAAATAACATTTCACTCCCAAATTTGGCTTTCATCAAATAAGAGTCCAATATCATGCTGTTAGCAAAACAAATGAAAATGAAAGCAAAAAAGAAACAAAACAATAAAATGAATAAAACATTTTTGTTTTAATTGAAAGAAATGTTTTCAAAACTTTTTCAGTGGAAAAAAAGACATGAGTTATCGTGTATAATTATTTGCCCTGAGGCAGTGAAGTGGCTCAATGGATAGCACTCTGAACTCAGAAAGACATCTCCCTGAGTTCAAATCTGGCTTTAGACACTTGCTAGCTGTGTGATTGTGGGAAAGTCACTTAACCTTGTCTGCCTCAGTTTCCTCATCTATAAAATGAACTGGAGAAGGGAATGGCAAACTATTATCTTTGGCAAGAAAACGTCAAATGGGATCACAATTTTAGGGCGAATTTTTCAGGGATTTACAAAAAGCATATAAACATGCACATCATTTATTTGTGTGCAGGAAGTTCAGGGAATCAAGTAAGAAAGGTATTAAGTTTCCCCTACCTTTCCAATTAAATTGGAAATGGCTATAATTTCATAACTTAAACTCAAAATCCATATTCAGCTCAATTCAATAACCACATATTGATATGTTGCTTATGTGACAATTTGAAATTCATTTTCCATACTCCCAGTGATATTCACAATCATTACATATTCATATATCCCAGCGGCTTTTGTTCAGGCAATCCTTTCATCTGGAACATATACATTCCTTCCCCTTACAGACTAGATAATGTTCGTCTGCCTCAGTTATCCCAATTCAAATCAGAATTTTGTCTGTATCCTTCAATATTTCTGTTCTTATACTGTATTATTTGACATATTTTACTCTGTAATTATTCTCTGGTGCCTTCCAGTTTACAGAATATTTGAGACTTAGTAGAATGGTCTGAGTCACTTGTTTTTAATGCCTTTTATTTATCTAGTATTGTTCTCTGCAAGTATGTGCCACTCAATTGCAAAACTTTGCTAATTAGTTGGAAAGCCATCTCCCCTCTTAGGACTTACATCTCACTCATCATTCAAGGTTTAATTCAACTCCAGATCACTGCCTCCTCTGAACTCCCATAATTTTATGATCTATCCGATCTACTGGGAACTTAATCTCAATCTTGAACTCCAGAAGTACATCCAACTGGATGTCCTCTACATAGCAAAATGAAACATTTTTTCCCAATCTCATCCCCTTTCCATATTTCTGTCTCATAGTAACACCTAACCCCCAGGTTATTCAGATTCACAACTTTGGTCAACCATGATTCGTCCCTTTCACTCAACTTTAATATCCAATGTTTCCTAATTCTGTCAAGCCTTCTTCCACAACATTTCATAAGCATTTATTTCTATCTACTCCCACAACCTGGCTCTGGATCAGAACCTCATCAGCTGTTGCCTTGATTACTGCAATAATCTATTAACCCCTGGCTTTGCCTCTAATTTTTTCTCTCCCCGACCAATTCTCCACACAGCTCCCAAACAAATATTCTTAAAACAGAGATCTGACTTTGTCACAGAAATCACCAATGGCTCCCACTTGTATCTAGAATAAAATATAAAATCCTTTGCCTGACATTTAAAGCCCTCCAAAATGAGGCCTCCTCCTACTTCTCTTCATTCACACACCAATCTAACCAAACTGTTAGATATTCCTTGTACAAGGAATCCCAGCTCCTCTCAGAGCCTTTGCAGAAATGGTCTCCATATTTGTACTCTCTTCTCATCTCGACCTTGTACCATCCCCAGCTTCCTGCAAAGCACAATTCAAACAAAGGGTCTTTCTCTCCTTCCCTCCTCCCCCAGTTATTGACATTTTTCTCACTCTTTCAAAGTATTATACATACTTAGTATTTATCCACGGTATGCATTATAGAAGAATCTAAGTTCATTGAGCACAGAAATTATTTCATTTCTGTCATTGTATCTCTGGAACCTAACGTGATGTCTTACATATTTTTTAAACAAAATCTGAGATTTCAGTGATGTAAGGAACTACTAGAGAGAAAATATCCTCTAACAAAACAAATCTGTAACTGTTCTGTTGAATAAATTGTCCATTCTCCAAGGCTGCCCTAGGGGGCTAAGAAGCTGGTTAGTATTAGGAAGTATTGAACTTTGATTCTAAAACCAGCTTTCCATATACTATACCATACAACTGCTACCTTACACATAGTAGGTGCTTAATATAAGCTTGTGAAATTGAATTTTATTAATCATAAAGCTATTCCTCCACTTGCCTCATTCAACTTCTAGCCATTTTCACTTGGGATCACACCTATATGACAGAAAGCAAAGAAGCAGAATTGATAAGAATGTCTGAGTCCACCCAGTCTACTTCTCAAGACTCCCCCTTTCTGATAAGAATTTACTCTTTGACAAAAATTGCTGGCAGAAGCCAGGCACTGACCAACACCTAACACTCTATATATACTAAGATAAGGTCAAAATGGGTTCACGATTTAGACATACAGGGTGATCCTATAAGTAAATTAGGAGAACAAAGGACAATCTATCTCTCAGATCTATGGAGAAGGAAGTAATCTGTGGCCAAAGAAGATTAGACAACATTATGAAATGCAAAATGGATAATTCTGATTAGATTAAATTAAAAAGATTTTGTACAAACAAAACAAATGCAGTCAAGGTTAGAAGGGAAGCAGAAAACTGGGGGAAATTTTGACACCCAAGGGCTCTGAAAAGGCCTCATTTCTAAAATATGTAGAGAATTGACTCAAATTTATAAGAATACAAGCCATTTTCCAACTGATAAATGATCCAAGGATATGAGCAGAAAGTTTTCAAAGAAATTAAAGCCATTTCTAATCATGTGAAAAAAATGCTCTGAATCATCATTGATTAGAAATGTAATTTAAAACAACTGAGATACTACTATACACCTCTCAGATAGGCTAAGATAGCAGGAAAAGATAATGATAAATGTTGGAGGAGATGTGGGAAAACTGGTTCACTAATACCTTGTTGGTGGAGTTGTAAATGGGATCCAACCACTCTGGAGAGAAATTTGGAACTATACCCAAAGGGCTATCAAACTGTGCCATCCCCTTTGACCCTGCAGTATCTCTACTGGGCCTGTATCCCAAAGAGATCATAAAAAAAGGAAAATGGAACACATGTGCAAAAACGTTTGCGGCAGCCCTTTGTGTAGTGGCAAGGAACTAGAAAATGACTGGATGCTCATCAATTGGAGAATGGCTGAATAAATTATGGTATAGGAATGTGATGGAATATTATTGTTCTATAAGAAATAAGCTGCAGGAAGATTTCAGAGAGGCCTGGAGAGACTTACAGTAATTGATTCTACATGAAGTGAGTAGAACCAAGAGAACACTGTATACAGCAACAAGATTATGTGATGATCAACTATGATGGACTTAGTTCTTTTCTGTGGTGACCAAGTTAGCACCCTGGATACCTTAGAATCAGCCAGAGTCAGGATAAGCAAAAGTCCTTGGTCTTTATTCTTGGTCTTTAGAGGTAGTAGTAAATTAGATGGACGCAGAATCTCCACGACCTTCCTTCTTTGTCTCCCACCCAGAAGTACGCTGGCTAATCTTACTCCACCCCTACTCCTTCCTACAATTCTCTGTATACACCAATTATTGAGACAGCACAGAATAGTGGGAAGGGCCGTTTTCCAAGCATATGCTAATAGAGTATTGTCCAATCGGTACTTAGCCTTAAGTGCTCGATTGTCCGACCTCAGTGCATGAACTCAAGAGTTTCAGCCCTTTACACTTTTCAACCAATGAGATTCAGGTAAGTCTCAATAGAGGATGTGGGGACTGAATGTGAATCACAACATAGTATTTTCACCTTTTTGTAATGTTATTTGCTTGCTTTTTTCTTTCTCATTATTTTTCCCTTTTGATCTGATTTTTCTTGTGCAGCATGATAAATGTGGAAATGTGTTCAGAAGAATTGAACGTTTAACTTATACTGGACTACTTGCTGCCTAGGAGAGGGGAGTGGGAGAAAGGGAGAAAAAATTGGAACATAAAGTTTTGCAAGTGTGAATGTTGAAAACTATCTTTACATGTATTTTGAAAATAAAAAGCTTTTATTAAAAAAATAAAATTTAATTTTAAAAAACTCCCCCCTTTCTACCCCTATCCTTAGTCTAGGCTCTTGATTCTCAAAAGTTTTTGTCCACAATAAAGTAATGACAACTCTAGCAGAAAGAGTAAGGAGTTGACACATATATGTGATTGCCAGAGAAGGTTCCTAATAGTTGACAACACAACTGGCAAAACTTGGAGCAAACTAGCAAGTCACACCTCAGCCTGCTCTCACCTGAACAGTCTTATTTAGGATCCCTGGAGTTGTGTAGGAGAAGGTCTCTAGGTCAAAAGGGGCAGAGTCCTGCTATGCAAAAGGAATAGGGGCAGAGGGAAAAAGAAGGGAGATAGGCAAAGCCAATGGATCAAAGGAGTGTATCTAGCGACTACAAAGATGGAGACTGACATCCCCATCTAGTTCCTAACCTAGGACTCTGAAGGACAAAGAAGCCTAAGTTCCAAAACTAGATGGCCTCCTCTTATAAAAATTTCAAGAGGAATGACACATATTTAGATATATAAGTTCTGATCTAGTTTTTTGTTGTTATTGTTTATGTTTAAATCACTTATTAAATCAGCCTGGATTTCCACCCAACTATAAAATGGGAATAAAAATAGCATTTACCTCCAAAGATTGTTGCAAGGACCAAATAAAATAATATTTATGAAGTGCTTAAAACAGAGCCTGGCACACAGTAGATGCTTAATAGATTCCTGTTCCCTTCCTTTTCCTTTCCCTTCTTTATGCTACCTTGCCTTGGATTCAAAATAAGGTCTGATAGAATATATAACTGACAGAAGGAACAATCAGCACCCTAGTTGAGTGATGGCTTCAGTCCAGTGGTAGAAATCGCCACTCAGGATTTGTGGCTGAGAAGGAAAGACAATGGTTCATCAGGTGGCAGGATCAAAATAGACCCTCAATAAATCATCACTGGGCGATGAACATAGTAATAAAATTAATTTGCTTCCAAATCTGGCCCTATTCAGAGAAAGTTTTCAGGCTTAATTTGGTAAAGCAATATGGGGGACCTTAGAGGAAAAGTAAAGTTAGCAGAGTTTCTGAAAGAGCAATTCAAGAAAGCAAAACAAATTCCTGCTTTCAAATTGCAGAAAAACCAACGACTTGCATCATAAATGCCTGTGCTTACTTCAAGGAAAAGAAAAAGAAGACAACTGGACAAACATCCCTGGATCTGTTTCTTAAAAAGCCAAAAATAAGAAATAACATTAGTATGGTACTTCTAAGGTTCACAAAGCATTTTACATGTCATCTCCTTTGATTCTCACAACTCTTGTGAGTTATTTTATAGATGAGGAAGCTGAGGGTGAGAAGTTAAGTGACTTGCTCAGGGCCACCCACCTAGTAAATTTCTGAGGCAGGAGTTGAATTAAGGCCTTCCTGACTCCAGCTCCAACACTTCAACCATTGATCATGGGACCTAGTTTTTTCCCCAAAGTCTCTTTAATTGTGCTTGTCAAAATCTCCTCAGAGAACCCTTTCTGAATGGATGAAAGTGCTGATTCACCTTCTGCTGCAATATTAACGATAAATACAACATCCCCAAGGCAGAAGTGAGAAAAGGCATATCATATTAAGTACATTGGGACATTACTGCTTTGTCCTGTTTAGAAACACCATAGAAACTAGTATCTCGTAGAGTACGTCAACATATGTCTTATAGCTGCAGGAACAGTTGGCCAGTCATTCAACAAGCATTTATTAAACACTTATAATTGAGTTAAACAACATGCTAGGGGTTGGGGAGACAAAGTGGAAATCACAACCCTCAAAGTGATTATCTTCTAATGAAAAGAAACAACAAATATCCGTAAGAATATACTACACACACACACACACACACACACACACACACACACACAAGGTAATTGGAAGATAATATTAGTTGGTCAGGGGAGGTCAAGAAAGGCTTACCCTAAAAGATGGTGGTTGAGTTGAGTGTGGAAGGAAACAAGGGATGCTAAGTAAGGATGAAGGATATTCCAGAAATGGGGGCATCCAGTACAAAAGTCTGGGAAAAAGGTTAAACTTGACTACTGGAGAATGTGAGAAGAGGAATATGTATAACCAAGCAGGAAAAGCCTGGGCCAGGCTGGGAAGGCCTTTTAAAGCCACACAGAAAAGGTATACTTGATTCTGCCAGGGGGCAGCTGATGCTACAGGGTGGCAGGGAGCTTCCTTTCTTTCAGATCCTGCCATCCACACCCATCAACAGGTGCCCAACAAAGCAGCAGGAATGGGCCTTGAAGAATGCTTCCCCTTCCCCATCCCAAAAAGCACTGTCTGGTTCCCTCAGGTATGCTCACACTCTTGGCTGGATGCCAAATCACCCTTCTCTACCTTGGCCTGAAGTGAGCCAAACATGCACTCCACTCTCTCCCTTGGGCTCAGTATCCCCTTCCTAACCATCACTGATTGGGAACCTCTCTACTGATCCCCAAAGCCCATGAAGTTTTTCCAGCCTCTCTGTTGCTTTGACCTCTGGACCTTAAGTATAACCCGACCTTTTCATCTGTTATGAAGTACTTCTTATGTATTACCTCTCCAATTAAATTGTGAACACTTTAAGAGAAGAAACGATCTTGCTTTTCTATTTTTATCCACAATGCTCAGCAAGCACACAGTAAAGGCTTAATAAATGCTATTCCAGTCTATCCTAAAATTAATAAGAAGTCATATAAATTGACTGAATAGGAGAACAAATAAATAGAACATGGTTAGGAAAATCACTGAGTGGAAGATGGATTGGAGTAGAGAGACAGAAGGCTGAAAAACCAATTAGACAGTTATTACAGAAATCTAGATCTGATCTAAGATGGTAGCCGGAGGATCGAAGAGAAGACAAGTACAATGAATGCTGTGGAGAAAGGAAAAGATTTGGTCACTGACTGGATAAAGGGGTAAGAGAAATTGAAAAGTCAAAGATAATGCTGAAGTTGTGGACCTGGGATGCCAGAAGGATTGTGGGATCTTTGACTAAATAGGAAATGCAGAAGAGGGAAAGGCTTAGAGGGAGGGGGTGATAATGAGTTCTCTTTTGGACATGTTGAGTTTATTGATGTTTGCTGACAATCATTCCTATAAAAAGTTGGGCATCAAATCCTTGGTGAGCAATATAACCTCCTGCTATAAAATTGTTTTTATGGGAAAATCATATCTGATAAACATCACTTTGACTTGACCGAATCAAATTACCATATTTTCCATTTGTACAGTATTTCAATCTTTGGAAAGTCTTTTTTACATCCATATCCCACAGTGCCTAGTGAAGTGCCAAGCCCAAAGCAGATGCTCATAAATATTTACTGATTAAAATCAAAGGCACCCAATGGTTACACCAAATATTTGGCAGTGTTTCTTACACCTTTACTCTTCCAGCACCCCAAAAGTCTGAGATGCTTATAGCTTCCTTTTCTCCACTGAAGGGAGAAATAGCTTATGAGATCATGCTGAGAAATGCAGACAGAAAGAAAGAGAACCCCTACAGAAAATATCTTTTCTATCAAAGCCTTGGGAGATTAAGAAGTTTTTACATCAATGACAACAAGAGCAAGAGAAATTATACATATTCTTTGAGATGATAATAATAGAACTAGTATCCCTGAATCACTACCAGCCTGCTCTGGTGAGACTGATGAAATTCTATTGCTTTGTTCATATTTCATGTACACTTTTTCAACTTATCTCCTGGTTTGGAAGAAATAATTACATCATGCCTCTCTCTTCGTTCTCAATGTTTGCCAAGTCTTTTTTTTTTTTTTTACAATGAACTTTTCAACTGGTTACAGACACCCTATTTAAATTTCTAACCCTAACAATCTAACATAAGAGCTCATTCTTTTAACAGGCAAAAGGAAACAGTACCCAATCCCAAATGTTGAAAATCAAAGAACAACTTATTTTTAACAAGTAAAGGCCTCAATAAAGCCGATCCTAGTACTGTAACAGCCTTAACTTTAAATCAATCAGCACTTGTACTGTGCCAAATAATCTTAATTTTTTAAAAGTCTTTGCTGTTTCATAAAATGTTTGAGCAGGTTTTAAAAACAAGACTGACAGTACAAGTATGAATACTGACCTGCAAAGCAGCCCAGAAAGGAGCAGCTGATCAGCCTTCAGAGCTGTGAATTCAAGAGATGTTTTACAATGTTTACTAAATGATCACACACTCTCTATAAATCTTAAATTTCTAGAATTCTGGAAAACAAACTTACAGGCCATTTAGCTTAGATTTTTCCCAACTAACTTTAATCCAATACTGTATCCTTTTTCCACCTTCTAGGAAAGAATGGGAGATGCCAGGAGTGGGGGGAGATGGGAGATGGCAAACACTATTCTTCTGTCACTATGACCATTGGCTTAGAGGAGGAAATGTTAGTACCCCCAAAGCAAGGCCAGTAAGCAGGCTTAATCCTTTTGGCAACAACGGTTATAGGATGCCTCCAAACATAGCTGTTCTTGATTTCTGGAGGCCCAGAGGTGTGAGTGGAGCCTTATGCTCTCTTTTCTGTCTATGTAATAAGCCTAAAAAACACTTTGTACATCTAGTGGTGTCTTAACTGGATAGCTCGTCTGAGGGGCAAGGGGGGCTTCATGGGAATTCTCTGTCCCAAAATTCAATGAATACTCTGGGCAAATGAAATGCACATGGTGGTTACACCACCAACTTTCCTGAAAGCTGGAACAGTATCCCATGGTCCTTTGCAAAGTGGCAAGCACTGGAAGAGCAACAAGCATGAGACAGTACATGCAGCAACCAAAGACCTCAGCACAAACTCTCCTCCGTCACAGTTTGAAGTTAACCCTTTGATCATCACCAAGGGCTCCCAAGACCTCTTGCCTATTTCAGTGTCATTCATTTACTAAAACACTTAACGTTCAGTTTTATCCACCACCAATCTGGGCTGCAAATAGGAAAACTCATCTCAAATCAGACCAGGCCAAAAGAAGTTGATGGAATGGAAGGAGTCCGGAGGCAAAGTAGCCTCAACCTTATAAGGGGCAAATGTGATGGGATGAGGTTAGAGGCATATCCAAGGAAAAAGATTACTAGACAGACAAAGAAACCGTGATGTCAAATAGAAAACGTTGGAGAAAGGATGGAAGAATAACAGAGCAACAGTGAAGTCAATGAGAAGCAGATGGGAATAAGAGAGGAGCTCCTCTGGAGAAAGAATACTAGAGATCAGCTCTGGAGAAAAGAAAACCCTGGTTGGGGGAAAGCTAAAGGGATGGGGAAGATGGGAAGGTGAGGCCGTTATCAGAAAATAATGCCTCTATTCTGGGATGGGGATGGGGAAGAAAAGGGAAGATTCAGGGTTTATGGGGAAAAGGCAACATTCAGAGGCAAGGGAAGAGATCAGCCAAGATCCAAGAGTGGGGAAGAAATGGACTATCTGCCCAGGAGTGAGGAACAAAACTGGGAGAGGGAGAGATACAGACCAGAGCTTAAAGTGGGAGGGAGAATGGAAGCAGAACTCAGGATCCGGGGGAAACTAGAGGATTAGAAGCATATTCCTGTATGAAGGGGATGGAATGCCCAACACAATAAGGAAGAAAGCGGGGGAGACAAGCAGGGCTAGGGGATGGGCAGGATTAGAAACAGTCATGATAAGGGGGGCAGATACAGAACTCAGGAAAGGGGAATAGGATTTGGGACAGAGTCTAGGATGGAAGAGGGATAATGTGTAAAGGAAAGTGGCATCTAGGTTATAGCCTCAGATGAAAAAGATGCTAGACAGTGCCTTGAAGCCAGGAAAATGGAGGGCAGACCCTGAGATAGAGGGAGAAGAGGGGCTGCTGGGGCCCAGAGAAAGGAAAGGTGGGCACGGATTAGAATCATGGATAGGATTATGGAGCCAATACCAGAAGGAGGGCAGGGGTTAGAGAGACAGTAGAAGGGATCACAGCCTTGGGAAGGAAGGAAAGAGACGTTAGGCAGAGGGAGGGGAAATGTGAACTAAAACTTGGGAAAGGGAAGAGACAGAGACAAGGATATGTAAAAGAAAGATGATAATTTTATAATTATAACTCCAGGCCAGATGGGGGGATGGAGGGCAAAGCTTGGGGGGTGGAATGGGACATGATATAAAGCTAGGAATGGAGGGGATTTAGGGAGCCAGAAATATGGAACAATGACTAGGCCGATTAGGATGAAAAGGGAGCTAAGGAAACAAGCAGTGGGAAGGCAAGGGCCAGCCCAGGGTATAAGGAAACCAGGTGGCAGGACAGAAAGAAGGAGCTGATCATGATGGCTAGGATGACCAAGGTGTCAAGGGGCAGAAATGTCTGAGAAAGAGAAGCCTGAATTGGAGAAGGGCTACCGAGCATGGAGGAGGAGAGTGAGGGAATGGACAGAGCCTGGGAAGGAGGGTACAGGGAGCGGGTGGGGAATAGAAGGTATCACCCTGGATCAGGGGTGGAAGCCAGGAGAGGACAGGAATACTGAGCAGAGGTGGGGGAGTAGAATTATTGTAGAGAGACCGGGGTCAGGACCTAGTGCCTGAAAGGAAACCTGATAGGGAGGAAAGAGATCTGGGGATAAGAACTGAGCCAGAGGTCAGAAGGGATGCCAGGCACAAACTAGGAGGGAAGGGGTATGACCTGGGGAAGAGCCTGGGACACAGGGCAGGGCAAAGGAGAGACCCAAGGCACAGGACAAGAAAGCAGGGTACAGGAACCAGTAAGTGGGGACCAGATAGAAATGAGGGCCACAGCTGGGAGATAAAGGACATGGGCATCTTGGGCAGAGCGAGAGAGAGGAGTGGGGTTCGGGTCTCAGAGCAGAAAAGGGGTCTTGGAGCAAGGCCTGAAGCCCCAGGGGGTGAAGGACGGAGCCTGGGGTGAAGTAGGATGAGGATGGCACGATGGCATGTCCAGGGGTGGATGGGGAAGGGTGCAGAGCACAGGCCAGGATGGAAGAAGGAAGGTGATAAGGCACCAGAGACGGAGGCAGGGACAAGGGATAGAAATGGGTAACGGGCATATCCTGGCATGTTCAAGGATGGGGCAAGGGGGTAGTGGAGCCTACCAGACAGAGGCTGGCTTGGAGCATGGGTTGGAGAAGGACACTGGAGGGGAAACTGGAGAGAACCAGGGAGGGGAACAGGGCACAGACGTAATGCAAGATAAAGGCAAAAGCCTTGGCCTGAAGGTGGAGGGGGAAAGAACCTGGGAGCAGCTCAGGAAGCAGTAGGTCCAGGACTGGACTGGGGGTGGGCTTCCCATCCCAAGGGTCCTAGTGGATAAGGGGCATGTTCCTACAGCTAAGGAGGTGAGAGGAGAAGGGGAATGTCTGGAAGGGGACGTTCAGAGAGTGGGCAGGTTTGGGGGCACACATGGGCAGAACTTAACCCTCCCAAATCTGACCGGGCCCGCAGAGACCCCGCCTCAGGCGCTGAGAGGGGAGGAAATAAGGAACAGGCCTGGGGACTGGGATGAGGAGCAGGGGAACCCAGAGCACACACTGGGGAGGAAGGAAGGCTGAGGATACAGGGCTGCAAGGAGACCCCAAAATGAGGGTGAGGAAGCCCGTAGCACAGAGTAGGGGGCGGGGAAGAGGAGGAGATAGGGAGGACAGGGCTGGTCGAAAGTGCAGGGGCACAAGCAGAAGCAGCGGTAAGAAAGGGGGGTGAATCCCGGGGCACAGAGGGAGGCAAGGGATAAGTCAGCGGACAGGGCCGGGGGCGGGGTGTAGGGACGCAACAGGGGGATTCCGGAGCACAGACTGTGGGGAACAAGAGATAGGCAGGAAAAGGCTGGAGGCCGGGTGCAGTGACTGAGATGCGGATGGGGAAGAGGGGCAAGGGGACTCCCAAGCCCAGAGGAGGAAGACAAGACTGAGTGTGGGGTAAGGGACGCAAACAGAGACAGGGCTGGGGATGAGAGGCAGGGGGACCCCGGAGCACAGAGAAGGAGGAAGACAAGGCTGGGGGGGAGGCGCAAAGACAGGGATGGGGGGGGAGGAGGAAAGAGAGACCTCGGGGCACAGATGAATGGGGGGCTGAGAACAAGGCTGGTGGCGGGGTATAGGGAAGCAAACAGAGACAGGGCTGGGGATGAGAGGCAGGGGGACCCCGGAGCACAGAGAAGGGGGAAGACAAGGCTGGGGGTGAAGGGCAGGGATGCAGAGACAGAAATGGGGATGGGGGACCTCGAAACACAGAGGGGGGGGTTGCTGAGAAGGATGAGGGCGGAGTACAGGGACAGAGACCAGGCTGAGCATAAGGGACAGGGGATCCCGGAGCACAGATGGGGAGGAAGACAAGGCTGGGGGCGGGGTGCAGGGACAGAGACTGGACTGGGGTTAGGAGACGGGGGATCCGAAGCACAGATGAATGGGGGGGTGGAGGGGGGTGAGGACAAGGCTGGGGGCGGGGTGCAAGGACGCAAACGGAGGCAGAGCTGCGCAGGAGGGGCAGGGGACCCCGGAGCACGGAAGAGGCAGAACAAGCTGGGGCCGGGGTGCCGGGACGCTGACAGAGCGGGGCCGCCGCCCCCTCACCTGGGCTGGACGCGGAGCGGCCGCCCCCTGGCGCCGGCATCTGCATCGTGCGCTTCGCGCTCGCCTCCTCTCCGCCCGCCGAGCGGCCGCCGCACTCGGGGCCCCCGGCTCGTCGCCGCCGCCCCCGCCGCCGGCGGCCCGGCCCAACACAGCTCAGCGCAGTCGAGCCCGGCCCGGCCCGGCCGTCGCAGCGCACACGATCCCTTCCGCGTTCGCCGCCGCCTCAGCAGCGACTCCGGCCCGCAGCTCGCGCCGCCGCCGCTACCGCCCGCCCCGGCTGCCATGGAAATCACAGGCGCGCCCTGATTGGCTGCGCCCCGCCCCCGAGATGTCTCGGCCGCGCTGATTCGCGGGCGCCGGTTGGCTGGCCCCGCCGAGGGGGGCGTGGCCTCAGGCAGCCCAGCCCGGAGTCTAACTGGACCAAGTGGGACAGGAGGAGGGAGGGGGATGAAGAGATGCTGAGGGATAAGGCGCGGGGAGGGGCTAAACCAGCAGCTGGGAGTGGGAGGGGGGGAGAGGGCTACAAGTCCTCGGCAGTGGATGCTCTCCCTGGGGAAGAGTCCCCATCTTAAATCGGAGTGTCATAGTTTAGAGATCTTAAGAGCGTAGCCTTAGAGTCCAAAGGGACCCTGGCCTTTTACAGAGAGGGAAACTGAGGCCCAAGAAGAAAAAATTGCTTAACACAGAACTGGGAGGGACCTAGAACAAAGTCTAGGAAGGACACAGAGCACAAAGCTGGGAGGGACAGAGGAGACCAAGCTGAGAAGGACCTAGGACACAGAATCAGAACAAACCTAGGACACAGAACTGGGGGTGACTTAGAACACAAAGACAAGAAAGTCTAAAACACAAAGCTGGGTGATCTAGGACATAGAGGCAGGCAACCTAGAACATAAGACAGGACCCAAGTTGGGAGGGACTTTCCCCAATCTTTGCATTCTAGATCAACTATTTCCCTGTCTTTGTGTTCTAGATCACCCAGGACCTGCATTATCTGTCTTTGTGTTCTAAATCATCCTGTTCCCTGTCTTTGCCTTCTAGATCAACTGTCTTCCTTGTCTTTGCATTCTATATTGCCCATTTCCCCTGTCTTTGGGTTCTAGATCACCTTGAGCCCTGCCTGGCCCTGTGTTCCCTATCTTTGCATTCTAGCTCAGCTATTTTCCCTGTCTCTGTCTTTGCATTCTAGATCATCTACATTCCTTTTCTTGATGTTCCAGATAACTCACATTCCATGTTCCCTTCTTTGAGTTCTAGTTCATTCCAGATCCTGCCTGGCTCTATATTCACAGTCTTCATGTTCTAGATCAGCTATTTTTCCTGTATTTGTTTTGCAGATCATCCACATTTCCTGTCTTTGCATTCTAGATTGACCCTGACTCTGTCTTCCTGTCTTTGCACTCTAGATTGGCTGCTTTCCTGTCTTTGTGTTCTCTGTCTTGAGTTCTGGGTCATCTTTGTGTTCTAGATTAACCCTAGCTCTGCATCCCCTCTCTTTTTGTTTTAGGTTTGCTGTTTTTCCCTGTCTTTGCATTCCAGTTCTGCTGTTTCCCCTATCTTTGCATTCTAGATCACCTGGTGCTGTGTTCTAAGTCCATTGTTTCTCTGTCTTTGTATTCTAGATTACCCCAATTCTGTGTTCTAGGTTTCCCTGTCTTTGTATTCTAAGTCATCCCCAGTTTTTTGTTCTAGATCCATCTTGATTTTGTGTTCTAGGTTTCAAGCGAGGCAGTGTGTTATGCTGGGTGGACAGCTGGCCTGAGGGGTAAAAAGATCCAGATTCAAGTCTTTACTCTGACATAGACTGGCTCTGTGACCTTAGGTGTCCTTTTGGTGGCCAGAAACTTTGGTAAGACTCTACATTGAAAAGGAGGTTCCCATCAGCCTTGGTAAAGGAGGTCCTATCAAGGAGAATGCCCTGATGGATGAAAACAGATCTGAGCCAAACAAAAAATAGTTCCACCTTGAATTAGCATAACTCTTCAGTGTCTAAAAAGGACTTTCATATATGAGGGGTGGGGGTAGGGAAGCTTTCTTTGGAATCCACACCCCTGGAAGGCAGGCAGGCAGGGCAGATATTGAAATTCTCATTCGACAGCTGAGTAAACTGAGTTCCAAAGCAATTGAGCTGCCCTGGGTCATCTAACCAGAAAAAGATCCAGCTAGGACTCCATTCCAGGTCTTCAGAAGCCAAGTTCAGTGGGCTGGCTCAATCCCATTTCACTTTTGAAAGGGACGCTCTGAAGGTGCTCTTCCTTTGGCTTTGGGTCAGAAAAAAGATACACACTGTCCAAAGAAATGTTTCTTACAAATCATTCCAGAGTAATTAATCGAGTGGTTTTTTTCCAAAAAGAAAGAAAAGAGAATGTCTCTGTGTGTGTATATGACAGACAGAAACAGAGACACAGAAAGAGAAATAGAAACAGGAAAAGAATAACAGAGAAAGAAGAGAAAGAAAGAGAAAGGAGAGAAAGGGAAGAGAAAGACAGAGAAGGCAAGGGCAAAGGAAAGAAAGAAAGAATGAGAAGAGAAAGGAGAGAAAGTAAAAGAAAGAGAGAGAGGAGAAGACAGAAAAGAGGAAAAGGGAAGAGTAGAGAGAGAAATAAGGGAGACAAAGAAAAAGAGAACAGAGAGGGGGAAGAGGGGAAAGAGGGGAGAGAGAGAGGGAGAGAGAGAGAGAGAGAGACAGAGACAGAGAGAGAGAGAGAGAGAGAGAGAGAGAGAGAGAGAGAGAGAGAGCAAAAAAAGAACACTTTTCTTAGTTCTCTGAAAGACTGGCATCCTTCCAGCATAAATTTAAACACTTTTTGTACTTGGAAGAAAAAAGAAAGATGGGATTGATTCCAAGAATCATCACAAATCCATCTAGTCCAACTCCTTATTGAATTGAATACACCCAAGGAAACTGAGGCCCAAGGAGATTAGGTAACTAAAATCATAGACTCTAGGTTTCATCAGGACACAAATATCATTAAACTTTATGCTAAGCCCTGGGAATACAAGGAAAGGGAAATGAACATCTCTATTCTCAAATTTAAATTTTATTTCAAAATATTTTAAATAGCTCACAATCTAATGAAAGAGACAACATGCAAATGACTCCAGATAAACTAGATAGACAGAGACTGGAGAAACTGGAGATAATCAACAGAGGGAAAGCTTTAGAATTAAGAAAGAGAAGGGACCTCAGGATCCATTAATCCAAACCCTTTACTTCACAAATAAGCAAAAGGAAACACAGCAAAATCAAGTGATTTGGGGAATCATAGATTATAAATTTCAAGATGAAGGGACCCCAGAATCCATCTAATACAAGGGTTCTCACTCCCAACCCCCAAGGAAGTTAGAGCAAGAGGGTTGCTGGTAAGTGTGTAATTGGCTCTCCCCCCAGAAAAAATTGTATCCTCAATGCATTTTTGAGTTTAAAATGCATTCTACATTTCCCCCATCACTTTCTTAAGTCTAGACAGTCAACAAAGCAATAAATCAAGCTCTGACTAATGGCTTTTGCTGATTTCAAAGGTATCAATGCATTTTAAGCTGATTCCAACATACCCCTGGGTCTATGGATAGAGGGGGAGTGGGAAGTATATCTTTCAGAGGAAATAAATAAACAAACAAACAGACAAACAAACAAATTAATTAATTAATTAATGAATGAATGAATCAATAAATATATATCTTTATTTTCATGAATCTCTAGCTGAATTGAACATTTCTTTCCATTATTTAAAAATATTAATCTGAGAATAATCTATAGACTTTGCCAGATCACCAAAGGGATCCATGATATAAAAATGTTAAGAGACCCTGATAGAATGAAAAAAAATGCAAATTAATGTGGCTTAGTTGTACTAGACCTAAAGCTATATTTTAAAAAGCAGCAGTCATCAAAACCATTTGGTACTGGCTAAGAAATAAAAGTCGATCAGTTGAATAGATTAGGTTCACAAGACACAATAGTGAATGACTGTGGTAATCTAGTGTTTGATATAATCAAAGACCCCAGTTTCTGGGATAAGAACTCACTATTTGACAAAAACTGCTGGAAAAATTGGAGACTAGTATGGCAGACTAGTATGACTCACACCTAACACCCTATACCAAGATAAGGTCAAAATGGGCTCATGATTTAGACATAAAGAGTGATACTATAAGCAAATTAGAAGAACAAGGGATAGTCCATCTCTTGGATGTATGAAGAAGAAAAGAATTTGTGGCCAAAGAAGACCTCGAGTACATTACTGAAAGCAAAATGGATAATTTTGATTATATGAAGTTTAAAAGTTTTTGTACAAAGAAGCTATCATCCACTGAAACTTTTCATTTTACAAATAAGGAAACCAAGGCCTAGGAAGCATCTGATCATAGATTTAGATAAAGAAGGGACCTCAAAATCCATTTAGTCCAATCTCATCCTTTATAGATAAGGAAATTGAGACTCAGCAGGTGATTTGCTGAAAGTCACCCAAGCAATAAGTATCCGAGATAAGGTTTGACCCCATGTGCTCTAACATCAAAGCTTATGTTCTTTCAAATCAGATCAACTTCCTCCCATTTTACAAATAAAGAAATTTGGGATTACAGAAATTAAATGACTTTCTAAAGATCACAAAGGCAGCAAATGTTACATAGGGATCTGAATCCTCTGAGCTTCCAAGAAACAGTATGGCCCAGGGAAAAGAGACCCAGTTGTGAATATTTAAAATATCGTATATATTTAGAAAAATAAAAATCCAAAAGAACTTGGATTTGAATCACATTCAATCTCTGTGACTTTGGGCAAGCTATTTAGTTTCTAGTAGGCTCTGATTTCTTCATTTGTAAAAGAAGGAAACTGGATTAAATGGATTCTGAGGTCCCTTCACTAAGTCACTAATCTTAGTGACTTGGGGACACATAGAATCTATGATTCTAAGTCACTTAACATTTCTGGGGTCTCAGTTTCCTCCTCTGTAAAATCTGGGGCTTGAATTTATATGTTTTGAGGTCTGCTAAGGGCTTCCCTTCACCTTCCATCTTCAAACATAGGCTGGATGACCATTTTTGGTATGTTCTAAGGATGTAAATTTTTCAAGATATGGGTTGGACAAGAGGGTGGCTATGGATTCTGACAACACTGAGGTTCTCTGGTGTTCAAGAATCTTCCTAGGAATTGAAATCAAGTTTACAGAATCACCGAATTGAGAACTAGAAGGATGGTTAACAGCTTGGACTCTAAAAGCTTTCACCTGCCCTCCAAGGAGATCCCCAAGCATTATTCACTCCAATCAGCCTCCAGCACCTTATGTCTTCTGAATCCAGAAATGCCAGAAATGATTTCCAACCTCAAGAAAAAAAATCTGCACTTACGTATTTGAGGATTGAAGCCAGAATTTGCTGACTGTTTGGGGTGCTGGAAAATGGGGGAACTTAGTATGTGAAACCAGCTAAAAAAGACAGGCACCAAATGAAGACAATTCTGAAGTACCACTTCACACTTCTCAGATTGGCTAAGACGACAGGAAAAAGATAATGATAAATGTTGGAGGGGATGTGGGAAAACTGGTTCACCAATACATTGTTAGTGGAGTTGTGAACTAATTCTGGAGAGCAATCTGGAACTATGCCCAAAAGATTATCAAACTGTGCATACCCTTTGACCCAGCAGTGTTACTACTGGGCTTATATCCCAAAGAGATCTTAAAGAAGGGAAAGGGACCTGTATGTGCCAAAATGTTTGTAGCAGCCCTTCCGCAGTGGTAACAAACTGGAAACTGAGTGGATCCCTATCAACTGGGAAATGGCTGAATAAGTTATAGTACAAGAATGTAATGGAATATTATTGTTCCATAGGAAACAATCAGCAGGATGATTTCAGAAAGGTCAGAAGAGACTGACATGAACTGATGCTAAGTGAAGTGAGTAGAACCAAGAGAACATTGTCCACAGCAACAAGATTGTGTGATGATCAACTGTGATGGACTTGGCTTTTTTCAAAAATCAAGTGATTGAAGGTAGTTCCAATAGTCTTGTGATAGAAAGAGCCATCCACATCCAGAGTAAGAATATGGAGACTACATATGGAACAAAGCAATTTTTGGTGGTGATGGAGTTTGTTTGCTTGGGTTTTTTTCCCTTTCTCATGTTTTTTACCCCTTTTATCTGACTTTTTGCACAACATAGCAAATATGGAAATATGTATAAAAGAATTGTGTGTGTTTAACCCATAGTGAATTGCTTGGCTGTGTAGGAAAAGGAGGGCAGAGGGGGAGGAAAGGAGAAACAATAGAAACACAAGGTTTTGCAAAGGTAAATGTTGAAAACTATTGTTGTATGTATTTAGAAAAATAAAAAGCTATTATTGAAAAAAAAAGACAGGTAACTAGAATCTGTCATTTTAGAAGAGACCAAACTCCAGATCAAAAAGATTTTATAAAAGATTACTAGATTTACACCTTAACCAGATATATGACACACAATTGGAGAAGCAGAAAGATAACTCAGAGAGATCAGGGCCACAAATGGGGACTGTTTGCTTCTCCTGAATATTCATTCTTTTTCTCTTTGAGTTTTCATGACAATGCTACTAGTTTTTGGTTCTCCTATTATCTGTCTGCCCCACCAGGGACTCAATTGAAACCGGCCTCCTTTTTCCTTTCTTTTCTTTTCTTCTTCCCCTTCCCTCTATCCAAATAGAATATAATACCCTTACCTATGGATGCTCTACCCAAAGGAATGTAAATTTTGATTGCTGAAACTTCACAAGATATCTAGGGGTATATGGGTAGGACTGATCTTAAATCCAGATCATTCTGGTTCTCCAACGATTAAGTGCCAGGCAAGCCCCTCTGGTTGGGCCTTGTTTGGCTCAGGGTGAATATAAATAGCAATTGTTTCGGTTTTGGTAGGAAACCTGAGGACCTCATCCTTCCAGAAAAATATCTATATACACATATGCACATATATATGTGTGTGTGTGTGTGTGTGTGTGTGTGTGTATATACATATATATATGAGTGTGTATTACATATATATTTATACCTATGTAAATATATGCAGTTTTATATATATAAATATATATGTGTACACATGTATTTTTAATTAGCTAAAAGAAGCCATTCTCTGTCTTATTTCTTACCTGGCCTTAGTCACTAATTAGGAGTTGCCTCAGTCAAACTAAGACCTGTTGAAGACCTTAGCTTACTAAGACCAAGGTCTCCCAGTGCATCCAGGGCCATCTCCAGTCTTCTTGATCTATATCTGACCACTGAACCCAGATGGCTCTGGAGGGGAAAGTGAGGCTGGTGATTGTGCACAGGCCCCCCTCATTTAAATTCAATTCACTCACATATCATGGCATCAACTCCCTGATGTCAGGGTCCCCTTCAAAAATAAAGGACAAACAATAATAACTGCTCCTTCTCAGTCTCTGTGACTATGCTCCATGTCTCCCTCTCCCTTAGTTAAGGATTTCCATCTCTCTCTTTATTTTTTACTAACCTCATCAACTCTCATGGGATCAAGTATCATCTCTAGGCAGATAAATCCTGGAACTTAACATTCTGTCCTAGTCCTATTGCTGAGCTCAAGCATGATACCATCAATCGCCTATTTGGATGTCCTAAAAGCATCTCAAACTCAGCCCAAAAAAAGGACTCATGGTGTTTCTCGTCCTTCTCCTTAAGTTCCCTTTTGTTGTAAAGGACACCACCATTTTTCTAATTACCCAGTTTCATCACCTTCGTCCCTCACTCTCATGGCCAATCAGTTGCCAAGTCTCATTGATTCTACCCCTCTAGGCTGCCGTAGCTTATTCCTTAGACTTCTAACTTGTTGTCCCAGCTCATATCTCCCGCTTTTGTTCATCTGTTCTCCCTATCACCGCCTGTTCATCTCACTCCTCAGTCAAAAAGGTCCTAATACAAACTCCTCTGTTTGGGCTTTGAAGACCCTTCATGATCCAGCTCAAGTCTATCTTTTTTGGCCCATTATACATTACTCCCCTTTCTATGCTTTATGTTCCAGCTAACTAACCTATTTATTTTCCCCTAGTACCAAGACTTGCATGCAATAAGGCCTTAAAACATGCTTTTTCATTCATTCATTCCTCACACAAAACTTCATCTGCTGAGTCCATGACCTTACACTACCTCCTTGCCTTCAAATACCACTATATGAATGAAGCCTTAACCGATGTACCTCTTGGCTAGTGCTTCTCTCATCCACTGCAAGAAATTATCTTGTACCTACTGTGTATGCATTTTGTATTTCCTTTTTGGATATGTTATATCTCTCCAGTATGATATAAGCTCCTTGAAGGCAGGAACTGGTTAATTCTTTGTCTAGTATCCCCAGTATCTAGTACAGTGCTTGGTTCATAATTAATGCTTAATAAATGCTGGTTGATTGATGTAATACTATAAGCACATCCCCCCACCACTACCCCAAAGCAGAACATTTGGGAAATCTCAGGAAGAATAAAAAGTAGCAAAGCTATTACAGGGGATACCTTAAATCTGTCATCATCTTGGACAAATCCAAGGTACCCTGGATTTGTCAAATCTCTAGGTCACAACTGAAATGGGTTCTTCCATTATCTTCCTCTTCCCAATCCCAGGATCCAAAACTTTTGCCAGAAATCTCAGGAAGATGCAAGTTCAGGTCTGTTACAGCATCCTAGGGAGCCCATATATTAGACCCAGGAGACTGCAGACTTTCCCTGAACTGAACCTTCCCTCTTCCAAACGTACTCAACCCTCCCATGGGAGAAGTTTTACAACTTGCAGCTGGATGCCTTGTGGGGTCCCTGGAGGCTTCTCCAAGCAGGCCTAGGCTAAGGTCAGGGCCAGTCAAGGAAGGGAGCTCAGAAGGAATATTTTAATTACACTAGAGGCCACTTCTGAAGGGCTCTGGTTCTGAGTCCAGCTCCAGCTATAGGTTGTTCTTTGGCTGATGAGAGTGCCTTATGGTCCTTGAATAACTAACGCCCAGATTCCTAACTTTAGACTCACTTTAGCTTTAACCTCCTTAGCAAAACAACCCTCTTCTTGGGACAGCCAGTAATGTACTCACTTTTGGTGGACGAGGTAGGTTAAGGGGTAGGGGGTGTGTATATCTGAAGAAAAGGAGTCATCTCAAGCTGGCTGCTCCCCTTTCCTTAGTGATCAGCCTGCATGAGAACAGGGCCCTGTTTCCCAATTAAATATTACAGCATTCCCTGGACACAAAGGATCCTGGCTTCCACTCCCGTGATCCAAAGATCAAACCTGCCCCGGAAGTCCAGGATTTAGATAGATCCCACTTGTATATGTGTGTCTCCATCTCTCTCACTATGTCTCAATTTTCCTTTCATTTCTTTTCCCCATTCATACTGAGGATAAAATTTATAATTCGAAATCTGGAAAGGACTCATAAAGGTTATCTGGTCCAGTTCAATGCCTCCAGGCAAGGATCATCCATCAGTCAATGATTATTTAATAGCAGTCATCCATCAATCAATGATTATTTAATAGGGGTCATCCATCAATCAATGATTATTTAATAGGGATAACCCATCAATTAATGATTATTTAATAAATTTCTATTAAATTGAATGAAGTTATTTTAAAAAATCAACAAATGTAAAGAAAACCAAAGTCTTTTGGCTTCCTCCTGTGAAAAATGAGGGAGGGAATTTCCTGGGTGCTCCTTTAGGTTTGACATTCTAGGTTCGAAAGCTTTGCTCAGCTCTGACTTTCTATGTTCAAAAACTCCTCCTACATCTGATATTCTGTGTTCTAAGGGCACCTTCCAACTTTGATTTCCCTTGGTTCAATTTCTTCATCTATAAAATAAGAGCATTAGATATGACCCCTGAGGTTCCTTCCAGCCTTACATTTGTCCAAGGTCCCAGAAGGCACTTGTAGGGGAAGAGACAGACATCTGGAGAAGTTGGTGTGTGAAGGATTATCTCTTTACAGATTGTTACCCATTTCTTCAAAGGATTTAATGAGAAGGAAGGAGTGATGGTGGGAAAACAATAGCTTGTGAGAATTTGGTTAGATCTGTGGAAGAACTGGATGGTAGAATACAGATTAAATGAAGCTCTGAATTCTCCATAAACATCAGGTAGTCTTCCTCCTTAGCTAGTGGAATGGCTTACGTATGTCCCTTAGAATGTAAGCTCCTTGAGGGAAAGTATTATTTTATTTTTGTCTTTGTATCCCCCAGTGCTTAGCACAATGCCTGACACATAGTAGGTAAAGAATAAAAGCTTGTCAAGTGATTGATTGATGACGCTATCAAAAACAGACCTGGCAACAGTCATTCCACAAACATGTCTTAAATGCCTATTGTGTGCCAAGTTCGATGAAGGTCGCAGAGGGAAGAAATGTCGGTTGGTCCTAAACAGAGGAGCAAGTTCTGGGTTCTTTGCAGAGTCCTGTGTTCATGGCATATTCTATTTACTTGTGTGTCTGCTGAACATGTCAATAAGTTAAAATAAAGGATTATTTTGGAGAGAGGGGAGAGGAGAGTGCAGGAGGTTGGGCTGGTAGAATACTCTGATTCCAGAGGGTAGATCCCAGAAACACTCGGCCAGAATACTGGCCTTGCATGTTTCCCAGGGCACATTCTGAAGGTTTCCTCTGGAGTCAGAAGGACAAGTGAAAGACTGCCTGGTCACCATACACTTCTCAGCTCCCTCCCCAAGAAAGGAAAGGGGCAACAATATCATCAGAAAAAGAACTGACTCAAAGCATTTTATCTTCATCCCCATTATCTCATTTCCTCTCAACAACCCTCGGAAGTCAGTAATACCAGTATTGATATCCCCTTTATCTCCTAGTGGATCCAATGACTTCAAGCCTCGCATCAGGAAAATCTGAGTTCAAAACCAGCCTCAGACACTTACTGGCTGTGTGACCCTGAGCAAGTCAGTTAATCTCTGACTTGGTTTCTTTACCTGTAAAATAGGAAGAATAATAATACCTTGTGGGGTTGTAAGCTTCAAATGAGATAATATTTGATTTTTTTTAAGTGCCTAGCACAGTATCTGGCACATAGTAGGCACTTCCCAAATGCTTATTTCCTTATACTTTTGGAGGGACTAGGCACATGATTTCATCAATGTGAGAAACTCCCAATGAGGAAATGTTCTCTGCTAATGCAGAACAATCATTTAAATCCCTACTATGTGCCAGGCACAATGCTAAGAGCCAGGAGTCCAAAGTGAAAGAATGGACTCTCTCAAGGAGAAACTCTAACCAGGGAGACAAGTATATCTAGGAATACACGCAGAATTAATATAAAGAGAATGAATACAAAAATAAATGCCTGCTTTCCATCTTCTAGTCTGAAAAACTTGCCAGAGGCAGTGGGGGATTAAGTGACTTATCCAGAGTCATGCAGCCAGTATGGCTCAGAGGCAAAACTAGTTCCCTATTGCTAAAAATTCTCTAAGCATTGCACTACACTGCCTTTCATTTTCATATTTCAGGAGAAGGAACAATCTCAGACAGGTGACATGACTTGCCAAGAATAGACAGACAGACTGACACATACTGACATAAAAACCCCACTAGTCAAGTATCAGAAAGAGGATTTGGACACAGGATCCTTTAATTCCTCACATGGATGGTGAAATATGCCAGGAGGAACTTTCATTTCATCCCCCCAGGGAACAAAAAAATAAGATCTCTCTCTCTAGAGTTGGCTGCTGGTCGTGGCTGCCCTCTGAGGATCACTTCTTCCCACCTTCTTTTAGAGAGGAAGAAAATGAGATTCACAGGTTCGGCGACAGCGAGTACTTGTCGGAGGCAGAATTTGAATCGAGGACCTCTGCCTCTCCAGCTTCCATGCTGGGTCCTTTCCCAGATGCCTCCAGTGTCTCTCCTTATGTTTCCTTCTGCCTGTCTGTCTCTCCCAAGCTATGACTGAGTAAGGAAGGTGATGGAAGTGGGCAGGGTGGGCAACGGAAGGGAGCCCCCATCCCCGGCCCTGAAGTTTTGGTCCAAGAAGCGCCATCTGCATTGAACTCCTTTCTCTAGTGCTTGGGAAACACCTGCAGGTCACTCTGAGGTGCCCAAGGGGCTCAGCTCCCAGCAGATCACAAAGTTCACTTACCTTCAAACTCCAGATGGGGCAGAGAAGGCTGGGAGAGACACCTTGCAGCTCTCTTGGAGCATGTTGGACTGAAGGCGCTTTTGAGGAAAGAAAAAGGAGGAAAAAGATGACTCAGTTTTAAGAAAGGAAAAAAAAATTAGTTACATCTCCACCCTCTCCACCCCTGGATCTCAAGACCTGGCTAGGCTGAGGCTCCTCAGCCACGTCATCCCTTTAAATGAGAATCCAGCCCCGGCAAGGGATGAGGGCATTTTCCAGCAGAATTCCTGCACCTTCTAAAAATACCTATATAAGTGCTGCTCCCGCCAGGCAGGGCTGAGAGCCCAGGCTGGACTGCCACTGAGCGGCTTCCCCTAGACCCGGGCACTGACTGCCACCTGCCTGCCCTGCAGGGAGCTCCAGACTAATCCCTGCTGCAACAGGGTTAGTCACTGCTGCCCTCCAGCATGACCCCCCGCCCTTCATGTTGGGGGCTCTTAGGAACACAGGCTTTTCTCTGGCTCAAGAGGAAAGGAGCTTGATCAGCAACAAAAATTATAATAATAAAAGCTGAAGTGATTTTTCTAAAACACTTTGACCAAGTTGCTCCCCTGCTCAGTAAGTTTCAGGGGCTCCCTATGGCTCTTGGGATAGAATATAGATATTTAAAGGTCCTCACAATCTGACCCTGACCTTCCTCTCCAGTCTGATCACACACTAGTCTTTGTATACTCTACAATCCTAGAACACATTCCTTTCTCACTTTCACCTCTTAGAATTCCCAGTTTCCTTCAAGACTCGGCTCAGGTACAACTTTACACGTGGTCATCCCAGACGATAATACTCCCCCTGTCCCATCAGCTTATATCTCTCATGTTAATGTATTTGTTTTCTTCCTCAAATAGAATATAAGTAACGTGAGAGCAGGGTCCACTCGTTTCTCTTTTGTTTCTGGCTCCAGAACCCTGCACCATGTCTGACACACAGTAGGCATTTAAGAAAACTTTTCCCAAAACTGATTTTCCCAAAAACTGATTTTTTTTAATAACCTCAATTTTTTTTTGTTGAAAGCTTTTGGGTTAAGATGGTGATATGGAAGGTCACAAAGAAGCTTGGCTCTCCCACGTATATTATGGAAATAATCTACAAAAGGTATCAAATCAAATAATGATCAAGTAATCCAAAAGGAAACAGTGGTAGGATTCTTCATCCAAGCCAAGTCTGCATGAAAAAATCATCCAAAACTGGATGCAGCCACCTCCCAGGAAAGCCAGCAGGAGTTCGGCTACCTGGACGTAGCAGTACCGGGATAAGGAAGGCCCCCATGGGATGTGTAGGGGAAATAAAACCCCAAAGATGCTTACTGGGGAACACTGAAGCTTATCAGCTCTTTAAGTATAAATATTGTGGTAGCTAAGTGACAATGAATAGAGAGTCAGGCCTGAAGTTAGTAGGACCTGAATTTCACATTTATTAGCTGTGAGACCATAGACAAGTCACTTAACTCTGTTTGCCTCAGTTTCCTCATCTGTAAAATGAGCTGGAGAAAGAAATCACAAACCACTTCAATAGCTTTGCTAAAAATCCCAAATGCTTTGATCCAGCAGTGTTTCTACTGGGCTTATATCTTAAAGAGATATTAAAGGAGGGAAAGGGACCCACATGTACAAGAATGTTTGTGGCAAGCCCTGTTTGTAGTGGCAAGAAATTGGAAAGTGAGTGAATGCCCATCACTTGGAGAATGGCTGAATAAGTTATGGTATATGAATGTTATGGAATATTATTGTTCTGTAAGAAATGAATAAAATAAAAACAAAACTCCCAACTGGAAATCCTCCCTTATGTTCTGCTGGGCACATGACAATGTTCTTTTTTGTGTTGCTTTATTTTGTTTTGTATTCCTTTTCTGTGTTTTTTTTCTTATTCTGTTTTTAAAATAAAATAAATTATTTTTAAAAATGTTTAAAAAGAAGAGTACTAGCAGCCAGAAAGAACAAATTCAACAGCCAAGGATATACAATCAATATCATACAAGCCTTTGGCATAGTATAATAGAAGGTATACTGGATTTGAAATAGAGGACTTGGGTTCAAATTCTACCTTTGCTGTTTACGACCTGTGTGGCTTTAGGTAAATTTTTTTAATCTTTCTCATCCTCATCTGGCTAATACCTCCACTTTCTCATCTATAAAATGAGGAGTTTGGACCAGATTTCTTTAGCAGCTTGGAGGTTCAGCAGGAAAAGTCTGTTATACCAGCATGAGAGTTGAGTGCAGTCCAGTGCAGGCAGTTCCAGCATAGTTTTGACCCCAGCAAACCAGGAACAGGCCTCCAGGTGACTGAATCTGTGGCAAACACAAGAATGAAGAGAAACCTAGAAAAGTAAATACATTTGAGCAATTAGAAGTGATGCAGAACTTACCTTCTAATAGAGGGGGAAAGAGATAAATAACACTTCAATTCCTTATGTTTCCAAAGACCTTAGAAGAAAGAAAAAGGGCGAGGGGTGGTCTGGTTTGATTTTGATGTTCTTAAGAGAGGAAAAAAGAGAGGGAAAAGCATACACATGGGAAGAAGTGAGGAAGAAGGGGGTAGAATTACAATGTTTCATAATTAGGGTATTTAATAAAGATATATAGATATGGAAGAACGGTTTGTGGGGGAGTGGGCATCATATGAGCTTCATTCTTATCTGAACTAGACAAAGAAGTGTTGAACACATATACATACATAAACACCCAAAGAGTTTAGTGTAGTAACACATTAGCTCAATAGAGAAACAAGGAGGAATGGAGGTGGGGAAGAGAGAAGGATTTTAAAGGAAAGATAGAGTCTGGGATGAAATATTAATAAACAAAATAAACTTGAATTTAAGAGGAATAAAGGAAGTTATAAAAAGAAAGAAAGTGTATTAGCTAGTTATTGACATCTATGTGAGAGGAAAAGAGGAAGAACAATGGAGTAGAAACAAATCACTTTACAGATCATGACCATTAAATGCATTCCTTCTCTTTCATCCTCCTCTTCTTTTTTGTAAAATGGGACAGGGGCCAAAAAACAGGGTAGGAAAAAGTATAAGAGTCTGTGATGGAGGGAAACACACAACTCATGATCATAACTGTAAAAGTGAATGGGATGAATTCAATGATAAAATGGAGTAGGGTAGCAAATTGGATTAGAAAGCAAAGTTCAAGAATATTCATTCACAAGAAAAACACTTAAATAATCCAAGACAATTCCAAAGGATTTATGATGAAGAATGCTATCTACCTCTAGATCTGACGGAGTCTGAATGCAGATTGAAGCATAATTTTTTCATTTTCTTTGTTTTTCTTGGTTTTTTTTTGCAACATAGTTAATATGAAAATATGTTTTTATGATTTCATATGTATAACTGATACCACATTTCTTGTCTTCACAAGGGATGGGAAAGGATAGAAATAGGAAAGAGAAATAGTAATTTTAAAAATTTTAAATAAATGTCAAAAATAAATAAAATAATATCCCCAAATAAATATATTGATATAAAGCAAAATACTTGAAACGTAAAGATTCATACACTGTTAATATGAGGAATTATATCAGTTTCTTATATGCTTCAGGTAAACTCAAAATAGCAGGGGTCATAATGAAGACCTCACACAAGATAACGATAAAATAGACATGATTAAAAGACATAAAGAGGGAAACTATGTTATGCTTCAAAGTATCACAGATAATAAAATAATGTGTATATTTTGTGTGTGTATATATATGTGTGTGTGTGTGTGTGTGTGTGTGTGTACATATAAACACAAATGGTATAGCGTCTAAAGGAAAAGTTAATAGAATTACAGGGAAAAAGAGAGAAAAATGACAATAGTTGGAGACATCAGTGTATCCTTTTCATACTGAGAGAAATCTAACAAAAAGATAAACAAGAAAAAAATATAAGTACCTGAAAAAAACTGAAGCAAAGTTAGATGTAAGAGTTCTGGAAATATCAGAATGGGCATAGAAAGGAGGATATAATTATAGACATTGTGGTATCTTTTAATATCATTAGAAATAAAGATCTAAAATGAAAAGCAGACAACATATACAAAAATGATAATCTAGAAGCTTCTTTCTCAATAAGGACAGAAAGAAAGCAAGGATGCTCACTCTTTCTGCTATTATTGATATAGTTCTAGAACTTATAGCAATGAGATAACAGAAATTGAACATGTAAAGATTGGCAAAGAGCTACAACTATTACTAAGTACAGATGACATGATAGTTTATTTAGAAAATCCTAGGGAATCAACAAAGATGCTAATTGAGACAATTATAGTTTTAACAAATTAGATTACAAAATAAGTCTGTAACATGACAAAATCCAAGAGAAAAATAATAGAAAGAAAATTCCAATTTGATATAATTACAAAATGTATTAGACGTTGGTCTTAGTTTCAGTCTTCTCTCCCCAGCCAATCTCTTCTTGCCTTAGTCTTAAAATCTCACCATGCACCTTTCAAGAGATTTGGATTTGGTGGGAGGGGGAGGGGAGGAGAGTTGAGGGGGAAGCATAGGTGAGAGGATTCTTATGGAGAGACAAGGAAAAAAGATAAGAATAAAGCATCATTGAAGCATTTAAAGCAAAATTCAACAAAGTAATTGGAAGGAGATTTAAAAGGCAATACAGATAGCTTTGGAACTAAGACATTGAATTAAATACATGCTTAAACAAACTGTAGGTGCATGGGTGAGATTTTCATTTCATATGCAATCTTTTTTCTTTGTAGGTGGAAATCTTCCTGTTGTTATTTGTCAAATTCAGAATAACACAAAAGAGTTTTTTAAAAGATATGCTGACAGTATTGATTGTTCAATGTCCCTTCTAAAATACATCACCCAGAACTGAACTAAGTGCTCTGGGTATGAGCTGACCAAAGTACAACCCAGTGGGACTACCATTTTCTTCCTCACACATTCTAAGACTCCAAGAGACTTTCTTAACTTATGGGATTCAGTGGGAAGAAAGCAGAGATTCTGAGTATAGAGAGGGTAGGAAACAAGAAAATCAAGGGATGAGAGCTTAAGGAATAAACATCAATAAGGGGATGAAGAAAATGATTAGATGCCAAAGTATTTAAAATAATAACAATTACTTACTATTATTGCATTTATAGAATGATTTAAGCTTTGTAAAGCACTTTATACATATCATCTCATTTAATCCTTACAACCATCTTGGGAGGTGAGTATTATCATTATCCTATTTTACAGATGAGAAAGGTTGCTCCCTAGTCCAGACACTAATCACTTCTTATCTGGACTCTTGCAAAAACCTCCCCCCTTCTCCAATCCTTCCTCCACATCTCAGATATTCCTAAAGTACACATCAGACCAGGTCACTCTTTACTTAAGAAGTGTTGATGGCACTTAATTGCCTCTAGAATAAAGTACAATTTTCTCTGATGATCCAGGACTCTGTTACAAGAACTATAGTAAATCCATCATGTGTCCTACTGATGGTGGGTTAGTAAAAATGACACAGGACTACAATGCTTTCATTTGACATTCATCCACCAAGCAAATAATTTATGAAGTAACTATTAGTCTAGACATTGTGAAAGGCTGAGGATAAAAAGAAGAAACCTAAATATAATGGAATATTATTGTTCTATAAGAAACGATGAGCAGGATGATTTCAGAAGATTTGGAGAGACTTACATGAACTGATGCTGAGTGAAGTGAGTAGAACCAAGAGATCCTTGCACATGGCAACAAAAAGATTTTGTGATGATGGCGGACTTGGCTTTTCTCAACAATGTGGTGATTCAAGGCAATTCCAATAGACTTGGGATAGAAAATGCCAATTGCAGCCAAATGTGGATCAAATGTAGATTGAATTATAGTATTTTCACCTTTTTTATTTATTTGTTTTTTTTTTCTTTCTTATGGTCTTTTCCTTTTTGGTCTGATTTTTCTTGTACGACATAAAAATGGAAATATGTTTAAAAGGATTGCACATGTTTGTGTAAAAATGTTTGTAGCTGCTCTTTTTGTGGTAACAAAGAATTGGAAAATGAGTAGATGCCCATCAGCTGGAGAATGGCTGAATAAGCTGTGGTACATAAAAATAATGGAATATTACTTTATATTAAAAAAATGATGAACAAGGAGCAGCTGGGTGGCACAATGAATAGAGCACCAGCCCTGAAGACTGGAGGACCCGAGTTCAAATCTGATCTTAAGACACTTAACACTTCCTAGCTGTGTGACCCTGGGCAAGTCACTTAACCCCAAGTGCTTCAGGGCAAAAAAAAAAAAAAAAAAAAAAAAAAGTCTGATTTTAGAAAGATCTGGAAAGATCTGCCTGAACTGATGGTGAGCGAACCAAGCAGAACCGGGAATACACCGTATACAATAACAAGAGTATGTGATGATCAACTATGAAAGGCTTGGGTTCTTTTCAGGGTTGAATGATCCAAAGCAATCCCAATAGACTTTGGACAGAAAATGCCATCTGCATCCAGAAAAAGAACTATGGAAACTTAATGAAAATCAACACATGCTCTGTTCACTTCTTTCTTTCTTTTTTTTTCCTCTTCCATGGTTTTTTCCCCTCTGTTCTGATTTTTCTTTCCCAACATGATTCATAAAGCAATGGGTATTAAAATAAATAAAGAAATTTTTGAAAAAAAAGAATTGTCCATGTTTAACCTCTATCAGATTACTTGCTGTCTTGGGGAGGGGGGAGATGAAGAAGGGAGGGAGAAAAATTTGAAAAATAAAGTCTTACAAATATGAATGTTGAAAACTATCTTTACATATATTTGGGGGGAAAGTATCTAAAAAAAAGAAAAAGAAAAAGAAAAGAAAAGAAAAGAAAAGAAAGACTACATGCCCTTTCAATTCCCCTACTTCGCTCAAAGGCTCTTCCATTCTACCAGTCCCCCAGGTTTGCAGCTAGAAGTGGTCCTCAACATTGACTCTCACCCCCCAGCACCAAGCAGTGTTCAAGTCTCGTCCAGTCCCTCTCAGCATCTCTCACGGCTATTTCTGGAAGCGATTAGGGGTTGGTTTGTGTTTTTGTTTTTGTTTTTTGAGGCAATTGGGGTTCAGCGACTTGCCCAGAATCATACAGAAGGGAAGTGTTGATATTTGAACTCTTGACTTCAGGGCTGGGGCTCTATCCACAGCGCCACCTAGCTGCCGCCAAGCGAGTACGTATTATAAGGGCCTGGACTCGGGAAATCCTGAGTTCAAATTCAAACTCCCGTCGGAAATATCTGCCCACCCTTTAAAGGAATGTCCCAGGGAGGAGGTTGGGGGGGGGGGGGGGGCGGCAGCGGGCGCCCCCGCTCGCTAACTGCTCGCGCAAGCCGTGACCCCTGGCAGACGCAGAGACGCAGGCTGAAGCCGGGCCACGTCTGACGGTTCTGTGCGAGTTCCCCGGCCCGGTTTCGTGAGGTGACGGGAGAGCCGCTCGGAGCCACGTGGCTTTGAAGGGCTTTTTCCAGCAGGCCCAGGACCAGGCCCGGGGCTCAGCGAGGGGAGAGGCGCGGCCCGCGCCCTCAGCAGCTGCTTTCTCTCCGGGCTGTCCCCGCTCCCTTCCCCCTCCAAGGCTGCTCCTCCTGGGCAGCGCCCCCCTCTCGGAGCCTGCAACGGCTGCCGAGTCAGGGGAAAAAGGGGGTCATGTGAATTCCTCCGGCGGCTGCCAAGAGACAAACGTGGCAGCCGCACGCGCCCGCCCGGGCGCACAGACGCAGTCTCCCCGCGCCGCCTGGAACGTACCTGCTCGCTCCCTCCCCCTCAGCCCTCCAGGAAAAGCTCCGCCACACTCACCGAGGAGTACGTCCCGTCTACAGAAACCCTCAAACCCGCCCACGTGCAGAGGCAGGGCCGCGGACCGAGACAGGGGCATCTAAACGCACGCCGAGGGGCGCCGTCATCGGTACATGCAGAGAGGCAAGTCGGGACAAACGTATGAAACGGGCACAGAGAATACTGCGGCCAGGGACGGCCAGGTGGCGCAGCGGAGAGAGCCCCAGCCCTGGAGGCCGGAGGACCGAGTTCAAATCCGCTCTCGGACACTTAACACTTCCTGGCTGTGTGACCCTGGGCAAGCCACTTAACCCCAACTGCCTCAGCAAAAGAAAAAAAAATACTACATGCAGATAACACACCCCCCCTTCTGTGGGAATGACTGGGTTCAAGTCCCCTGCCTGTGGCCCTGAAGAAATCACTTCCCTTCCTCGCGCCCGCTTCCCCGCAGGCACCGCATTTTCCATCCTGGGGACCCCCCCCCCCATGCTTGGAATGCCCCCTAAGCCTTTACAGCCAACTCAAGAACGTCTTCCCCCCAGAAACCCAAAATCAGGACCAGAGAGAGGCCTGAGGCTGGGAGCGAGCTCAAAAGCCTTCTCACTCATTTTGCAGGTGGGGAAACTGAGGTCCAGGGACGTTACAGGGTCCCCAAAGTGACAAGAGTTCTTAGGGCTGGGATTAAACCCGAGTCCTCAGGTCCCCACTTCCCTGATGCACTTTTCTAGTGCTACTTTGCACCAATAGCTTTTCTCTTACTGAGTAAACTCCACAAGAGCAAGAACTCTTTATTTTCTCTAAACTTGGAACACAGAACTCTACACATGTGTTGTTACTGACTCTGTCATGATGACTTAGCAAAGATATGAGTAGTTTGCATTTCCTTCTTTGGCTCATTTTACAGCTGAGGAAACTGAGGCAAGCAGGATGAAATGCCTTGCTCAGGGTCTACCCAGAGTAGGTGTCTAATTAGTATTTGTTGAATAGACTTGGACCGGAACCTGTGCCCTAAATGCTCAGTCTTTACAAAACAAACCATTTATGGCCCCATCGCTTCAGTCCAAAATCTCACAGGTCACAGCCACCCAGGGCTCTCCTAAACAATAGTCTCTTGGGCTGATCTCCTGGCCTTTCACCTTCACAGCTCTCATCCAGCCCACCCGGCTCTTAGATTCTTTGGCTCCTCCTGCTAAATAAAGCCCCCGTTCCTCGACCTGGCATCCAAGGCTCTTTGTGACTCGAAGCCTGTTCTGCCCTTTGAACTTTCTCACTTCTCCCCTTCCTGCAGCGTCCTTTGAAATCCCGCTGTTCCCTAAACATGGCGCTCCCCCTGCATCTTTGACCATCCTCTACCTCCCACTGGGAGTGTCCTTTCTGCCAGCCCTGCCCAGTTTAACCACCGGCTCCTCCATCAACCTTCTCAGACCCCCAGAGCTCACCGGAACAGAGTCGTCCTCTGAACGGAGCCCACTGGGGACTTCCCAGATGTGCTTTCCCATGGCATCCTTCCCCATAATCCCATACCCGTCTCCTGAAGTCACCTTGCAAGGATCTTGTATTTCAGGGTTGTCCCTCCTGGTGAAATGGAAACTTCTGAGGGCTCTCGGCTCTCTCCTTTAACCCCTGCATCCCCAGCACCTCCCAGGGTGCCTGCCACATACGGAGAGGAATAGGGACGTACCCAGGTGAGATAATTCCCTCCACCAAAGCCGGCAGCACCTCGATCTAGAAATGAATTGGTTTCCTATAAGATCCTTTCAGTTTTTAAATCTATGATCCTGTGAAGTGTCTGTGAACCTTAGATCAGGATCTGAACTGACAATCCAAACCCTATCCATTAGACAAGACTGCCTTTCCAGGGGCTGCCTGTGCAAAGAGATTTTTTGAAACAGATGAGGAAGGAGGAAACTTTTCCTGTTCAAAACATATGGGGGACAGAGCCCTCCAGGAGAAACAGGAAGCTCAGCTGTATGCATCCTGCAGAAGAACATCCCAGCTGGGTGGTCACTCATGCATCCCCAGCACTCAGGCCCTGGAGCTCCCTACAGCTGCAGTTAGTTAGTCCCACGCCGACAGGGTTCTGGTGGACGCTTCACGCCTGTTCATTCAGCCGATTCGGTTTCCGTCAGACTGGGAAATTCCCGAAGCAAGGACAACCTTCCCACCTCCTCTTTGTCTTGTCCCATCGTCCCAGCCAGTAAAAGCTTAACTTTCCGGGAGAAAACAAGTTGTTCCGAGGGGCTGATTTCCCGATAGCTGAGAATTTGCCGTCAAAACTGGTTTTTAAAATTCTTTAACCCTTTTGAATGAAAAAAAATATTTCTCTGCCTTATAAGCACAGTAAATTGAACATAATTTAATCTTTTCTTGATGACTTAAAACTATCCGTATGAGTTTTCGTTTCTATGCTAGGCTAATTGTTTACCCCGATATTAAACAATTCCGAGCACCCTTTTAAACTTTTTAGCCCCTTTAAAATGTTTTCCTACTTCTCTCTTTCTCCTCCCTCTCTTTCAAATTGAACATAATTTAATCTTTTCTTGATGACTTAGGACTATCCATATAAGCTTTAGTTTCTATACTAGGCTATAAGAGAGGGATGACCTTGAGATTGTTTACTCTGATATTAAACAATTCCGAGCATCCTTTTAAATTTTTTAGTTCCTTTAAAATGTTTCCCTACTTCTTTCTCCTCCCTTTCTGCCAAATTGAACATAATTTAATCTTTTCTTGATGATTTAGGACTATCCATATGAGCTTCAAATTCTATACTAGGCTGATTGTTTACCCCGATATTAAACAATTCTGAGCACCCTTTTAAACTTTTTAGTCCCTTTAAAATGTTTTCCTACTTCTCTCTTTCTCCTCCCTTTCTTTCCCTTTCTCTTCTCCTCCCTTTCTTACCCTTTCTCCTCTCCTCCCCTCTACCCTTGCTTGTGTATGTACAGCAACTCCTTTCCTCTCTTTTAATTTGTTGCTTCGGCAGAGATCAGAAGCCAACAATTGGATTCAATTCCACAAACATTTATTAAACACCTGCTGTGTACAAGGTTCTGTTTGGGACTGAGTCTAGAAAATATAATGAAAACAAATTTAAAATGGTCCCTGCCCTGGAGGAGCTTGAGGATTACAGCCTTGAAACAGTCAAGTGTTGGTGAGATTCCATTAGAGGAGCCAAAGAGCATTAACTACCAAGTCAACTACTAATGGTGTGACTCCCTCATGTGTGTCATGGACCCCCTTAGCAATCTGGCGAAATTAATGTTCCCCTTTCGGAATCATGGATTTAAAGGAATAAAATAAAATATTCAGGATTACAAAGGAAACCAATTATACTGAAATATTATTACAAAAAACATTTTTTTAAACAAGTTGATGGATCCCAAGTTAAAAACCTCCTACAGGGGCCAGCTAGTTGACGCTATAATGTATAGAGTGCAGGACCCGGAGTTAGGAAGATCTGTCATCCTGAGTTCAAATCTGACCTCAGGCACTTAATAACAATGTGACTCTGGGCAAGTCACTTCACCCTGTTTGCCTCGGTTTCCTCATCTGTCAAAAAACTGAAGGAGGAAATGGCTACAGCATTTTTACCAAGAAAAATCCAAATGGGTTTTTTTTTCAGACAAAAGTCTGAAATGATTGAACAGCTCAACAATAACTAGGGGAATCATGAAATGCTTCTCACAGAAGGTGATGTGCTGAGTCTTGAAGGAAATCAGGGAGGGGAATAAGTGAAAGAGCATTCTGGGCATGAGACCACCTGGCAAAAAGGGAGAGGAAGGAATGGCATTAAGCTGGTCTGGTTCATTGTCAAGAAAATAAGAGGAAATGTGCAGACGAGAGGGGACTCTGATGGGATTTATGGTGTTAACTTTGTGCTCCCTCCCCAATCCCTAACATGGTTCCCCCATCCCATCTCCTTCAGCTACGTTCTGGATATGGGAGACCCCTGGGTTATTGACCTCAGAATGAGCAAGTCTGAGATCCATCTCTAATTAATTGATCTAGCCAGCAAATGGTCAGTTGGATCTGCCCACAGAGGACAGGCCAAAGATCTGGTCATCTACTAGCTGTGTGACCCTAGGAGAGTCATCGCTTCTCTGTAAAAGGCGGAAGACCATGAGGGAGAAGGTTGGAAAGACCCCCTCAGGTCCCACCTCTGATACTACATGACCCTGGATAACTCACTGAGCCTCAGTCTTCCCATCTGTAAAATAAAGGCATTGGATGTGATGAGATGACCTAAAAAAGTCCCTTGCAGTTTTCAATGTATTATCCTATGACTTCTAAGCGCTGGAAATCTGCAAGCCTAGGATTCTAATAGGACTTGACACGGGTCTTCTGAGTTCTTGGCCGTTCTCCTAGAGAGGGCCCTGGGAGGAAAAAAGGGGGTTCAAAAATGAAAGCTGAGGACAGTGACTTGAAGCGGGCTTAATGGATGAGTTAAAAGATCCTCAGAGTTTGCTGCCCTTTGGGGGATTAGCCACATGTGGATATATTTTAATCATTAACTCTCCGGCTCAAAAAAATGTAGGGCGAGATGCTTTCCAAGAAGTATCTCTGCCTTCGCTCTTTCCACCCCTTCTTGCCCATCAGTGGTCCCGGAGCAAACCTGGGCATCCCAAGGGAGCAGAGCCTGCCCTGGTCAGGGTAGTCATCCTGGGGGTGCCATGGTACCCCCAAAGGAAAAGCCTCTTGGAGTTCTTCCGGAGGGGGGAGATAACGGGGGGCAGAAAAGCAGCCAAGTGTTTCTTGGCCACCCCTTTCCCTGTCTGGAGGCCAGTGAGCCCAGCTGCAGTTTCAGAGGCAGGATGGGATCGGGCTTTGGGCTTGCCCCAGAACACCAAAAACGTAGCAGGAACCACCTTTGTGTACTTCTAGAGAGTCAGAGATCTGAGAAATCCATTTATTTAACTCAAGTCCCCAGCTAGGTCAGAGGCCAATTACAAATGACTGAGTTCACCAGGTCGTTTTCAACCAGGGCCAGTTGGCTCTGTCTTTCTGTCCTGGTCACTGGCCGCAGCCCTAACTGGGTCTGTCTGAGTCATCACAAACAACAAAGACTTCCTGAGCACTTGCCATGTGGCACAGCACTGTGCTAGGCACTGAGGGGAAAGGGACGGGCGCCCGGAATCAAATCTTTTTATTAATTTATGAATTAACGAAGAATTTATTAAGACTTTATTAAGCAATGCTCAGCGTTGTGTTAGGTGCTAAGGAAAACAAACAAAAACAAAACAGTCCCTCCCTTCAATGAGTTTACATTTTATAACCTATACATAGATAAGAACATATCATTTCCTTTTCAATTAAAAACATCTTATTTTTGTCCATGTCTTTTGTTTGTACATCACTGTCATTTCTGAATATATACTTCCCTCCCCCATCTGTCACTATCCCACGTGACCAATATTTTTAAAAGAAAGAAAAAAAGCAATTCTGCAAAAATCAATCAATGTGTCAATTATTTCTGAAGGTATATACAACATTTGCCATCCATAGCTCCTCGCTTTTGCAAAGGTCCCACTCAGTTATGGCTCGATGATCTTGTAAAGGTCCCTTATGAGTTCTATTAACGCTTGCCCCAAGTCTTCCCATCTCTGCTCCAGGTAAGGCCTGCTTTCCTATTAATAATAATAACAGATAATTACCCAGTGCTCTGGGATTTGCAAAACATTTTACAAATGATATATCATTTGACTTTCACAACAACCCTGGGAGATAGATGTTATTGTTATCTCCATTTTACAGAGGAGGAAATTAAGGCAGATATAAAGTGACATGTTCAGGGTGATACACTCAGGTTTCTTGACTCAAGGAACATCCTAGTGCTACTCAATGTTCTCCAAGCACACTGGGATTGCCTCTCCCCCGCTCCCTTTCTATCCGTCCTTCTCCAGCATTACTGTATCAGCCCCCAGGAAAGTCTCCTCATCCCTGGCTTGGCTTCCAATGGATATCCAGCTTCCTTCTCTACTGACCTTGGGAGACCAGACTCACGACCTTCAGAGAACCTCGGCTCTCTCCCAAGACTCTGGAAAGAGCTGAGCTGGGGCTGTTATAATCAAAAGTCTCCTCCCTTTCTGATAGCAATCCCATTTTTCATTCTCTATCATAATGTCCATGTGCCCCCTGCCTCTCCTATTCCCCCTCCCAGTTCTTGCTCCATCTTCCTAGTCTCACCTTAAACAACCCTGAGACTTACGGGAACTCTGTCTTGGGACTCAGAAAGCTCCAATGGAGAGAGCACTAGCTCTCTAGTCAAAGGACCTGGGTTTGAATCCAGCTTACCTGGAAGGACCCCAGTTCCCTTCTCTTCCCTTTGTCATAGAAGGCTAAAAACAGTTTATTCAATAACATTGTTGCAAAGACAACTCTAAAAGACTTAAGTTTCTTGAGGACCCATGATACTTTTTAAACAGAGCCAATATATGAATTAGTTTTCCTTGACTATACAAATCTATACAATGGGTTTCTTCTTCTTTTTTTTTTTTAAAATGGCTTGGCAGGTTTTTGTTCATTAATAAAACTTTGGGGGCAGTTCAGTGACACAGTAGCTAAAGCACTGGCCCTGGAGTAAGGAGGATCTGAGTTCACATTTCAGACACTATCTGTGTGACTCTAGACAAGTCACTTAACCCCAATTGCCTTGCCAAAAAAAATCCCACAACTTTAATTATATAAGATAAATGGGGGGATTTGACTATGTGGTTTTAACAGCTTAGAGAGCACTAATGTTTCTTACCAGTAAAAGTTCTACAGCCAACTCGCTGGGTCCCATCACTCTGATCCTCCCAAGCTCCCCTTCCACCACTGACAAATAAGGACCACAGGATCCTATATGCTTATAGTTGAAAGAAGCTTTAGAGCTCATGGAGTCCAGCCTCCCTATTTCATAGATGAGAAAACTGAGGCCTGGAGAGATTATGAAACATGCCCAAAGTCAGACAGCTCACAAGCATCTAAGAGTCCCCTGCTTCAAACCCAAGGCCTCCCTGTCTCCATGGTTAGAAAGCCCAGGGCTTTGTGACTCCAAGTGCAGCATTCTAGGCCCTTTACCCCGGGTCTCTGGGCCCTGTCGGCTCTGAATTTCTCTGCTGATTTTCTCACTTCCCAGACTTGTGGAACCCGACTCCTTTTCCTCCTGGCTCTTCGGCGACCTGCCCAGCCTCTTTTCCTGCTGACTCAGTTGCTCTCCTGCGGTGGTGGGCCTGGTCCCAAGGGCTGGGCCTTGCAAGGGAAGCCAGTCTGTTTAGCTTGGCTGACTCCAGACTCTCACCCCCTATCTGGGCCTGGCTGCATCTCCCTTCTGGATGAACTTCTGCAGTTGCTCCAGATGGAAGGGAAGGCAGCTCAGCCAGGGGCCTGACAGCCATGGAAAAGCCCAGTCCCGGGGGAAGGGGAGGGGAAGGGAAGGGGCTCTGAATGTAGACCTTCCCTCTCTTACCACTGACCACTTATTACCGTTGGATCATTTATTAATGATCCAGGCTTAGTCTGTGAACTGAACCATCGTATCCAGAAGCTCAAATTATTGACATACATATAGATATATAGATATTATGTAAACATATTCATAAATAGATAGATGGAAAGAGAGAGAGAATGGATGGAGGAAAAGATAGATATGGAAAGATGGATGGATGAATAAGGAAAGATAGATGGATAAATGAATGAAAAGTAGATAGATGAAGATAGAGATGAAAAGATGGATGGATAGATGATGGATGGATGAAAAGATAGATGGACGTATAGACTAGATAAATGAAAAGATAGATGAAAGGATAGATAGATGGGTGGATGGATGAAAAGACACATAGAGATAGATGATAGATATGAAAAGATGGATAGAAGGATAGATAGAGGGAAGGATAAACAGCTAGATGGATGGAAGGATGGATGATGGGTGGGTGGGTGGATGAAAAAATACATAGAGATGAAAAGACATGGATAGATATGAAAAGATAGAAAGATAGATATGGATGAAAACATAGACAGAAGGATAGACAGCTAGATGGATGGAAGGATGGATGGATGAAAAGATATATAGAGATAAAAAGACAGATAGATATGAAAAGATAGAAGGATAGATAAATAGATGGAAGGATAGACAGCTAGATGGATGAAAACATAGATGGAAGGATAGATAGAGGTGAAAAGAGATGGAAGGATGGATGGATGGATGAAAAGATAGATATAAGGATAGAGATAAAAGATACATACATATATATATGTATGTATATACACACAAAAACATATTTATTAGATGGCACTCAGCCAGGTATTCTCTAAGGTTCTCTCTAACTGAAATTCTCTGACTTTCACACAGATACTCACAGAATTTCTCAGACCCGAGAAGCCTTTTCAAGCTTAGCTCTTTCTTAGAAATTTTCCATGCCTAGAAAGCGGTCGGCTGCCCCAGTTGCCAATGAACTTCACCGGTTTTCCGAGAGATCTCCTAGCATGGTCTCCATCCTTGCTTCTCTTCCCAGAACCGCTTCTCCTCTGCCTGGGGTCCCTTAGCCCTCTAGGCCGCTGGCCCTTGGGAAGGGACCCGAGCTCCATCTCAAAGATCCTCGGTCCCTGGGCTTGAGAAAGGAAAAGAGCTTCCAACTCTTTGAAGATGTATGTGGAGACATGGGAAGGGAAGGCAGCTCTAATGTTCGATGGCGGCGTCTCTGGGCAGAGCTGTGAGGAAGCCCAGTGGGAAGCCCCTCACTGCTCTGTGCCTAAAGGAGTCCTCTCCCAGACCCCTCAGGAGCTCAGCATCCACATGTTGTCTGAGTTTTTCTTCTTTGGAAGTGTGGAAAGACCCCCTGGAGGTGGATTCAGAAGAGTTCCAACTTTGCCTCTCCCTCTTGCTGGATGTGCGACCTCAGCCTTGTTATTTCCCCTTCCTCAGTTTTCCCATCTCTGAAATGAAGATATTACGTTTAACCTATGGCACATTTTTTGCCTTCTCAAAGTGGGGGAAGGGGAAAAGAGGGAGACGGGAATTTATAATTCAAAATTTGAAAAAAAAAGTTAAAATTTTTTCATGAGGAAAAATCGAATGTTAAATATTTGAAAAATTTGAAAAACTAAAAAAAACTTGAAAAAGATTAACAAAATGAATAAAAATATAACACAACATAGGAAAATAAATAAAATGAAAGTATTGAACTAGATCAATGTTAACCTGGGGTCTCAACAAGAGTCTATCATTAGATAGACTTCAAGGGTCTTTGAAGTTGGATGTAAAAATGGCATCTTTATTTCAAAATAACAATTTCCTTTGCAATCTTGCGTATTTTCTTTTATTCATTTAAAAGCATCACTCTGAGAAGGAGCCCACTGATCTCACCAGAGGGGCCCTGGACACAAAAAACCTAAGAACTCTGGACTTTTTGTCCAGCAGGGTCCCCATCCATCGGACTGGCCCTGTCTGAGAAGGAATCAAGGGCTTTTATGAATATGAGAAATAATTACTTATATTCGTGGAAATTTTTTTTATTTCCAGGTAGCACGGGGTAGTGAATGGGGCATGTGAGGAAGAACTGGATTTCCATCCCAACTTGGAAACTTTCTAGCTGTGTGACAGTGGGCAAGTCATTTTATCCCCTGACCTCTCCTCATCTGTCGAATGAGGGCAGTGCTAGCGCCCACCCCACAGGGCTGTTGTGAGCATTGGTGAGATAATGTCTATAAAGAGCATCACCGACTTTAAAAGGCTCTATTAATGTTGGCTATCATCAGCATTTGTGTAAGGAACTTCCAGTGTGAAAACTCCCTGTGCCGGTTGCAAATGAGAAACCTCTCCATTTTATGATCTGGCTAAGTGACTTGTTCAGGGTCACAGAGGCAATATGGGTCAGAGGCAGGGCTAGAAACTCATCCCCTATACCAGGTCAGACTACACTATCAGGTTAACTTTGGAACCTTGGAGGGTGGGTCTTATCAGATCTCACCTTAGACACTCACCGTTTTATCCTGGACAAGTCACTTGACAGCTTGCTTGGTTCCTCTGTTTCCCCATTTGCAAATGGGGGTAAGAAAACTTACAATATTATAACAAAAATAACATAACAACAATAATAACATTTTCTAGATGGGAAATCAAGGACCTGAGAAATCATGTGGCTTGTCCAAGGGAAGGCAGCTAGTGTCGGAGCTCACATCTGAGTCCAGGCCCCCCTGACAGCGAATCCCAGGCTTTTCCCACTCCCTGCACATCACCAACAATGCTCCAGCCTCCCAGGACTCCCCAGGGACTAATCAGAAAGGCCTGGAGGGACGAGCACTGAGGTTTGGCAGTGGGAGTCAGGCCCCAAAGCCTTCCCTCGACCCAAGGATTTCACTAATGATGCAAAAAAGACATGTTCCCTCATTAGCTAAGAGCAAGGTCCAGAGGGAGACAGGGAGAAAGAAGGCTCCATTTCAGCCTGCTGGGAGCTTCTCATCTAGTCTTCCCTCAGTTTTGCCTAAGGGCCAAATGTTCCCTCCCACCCTCCTTAAACTTTCCTCAAGTGAAAGGCTTTCTAGGTTCTAGGGGATGCTCTCCCTCCCTCCCTCTCTTCTTCTTCCTCCTCCTCTTCCTTCTCCTCTTTCTCCTTCTTCTCTCTCTCTCTCCCCCTTTTTTTTCTCTCCCCCCTCTCCCTCTCTCACTGTGTCCCTTGTCTCTGTCTCTATATCTGTGTCTCTCTCTGCCTCTGTCTCTCTGTCTCTGTCTCTATATCTGTGTCTCTCTCTCTCTCATCTCTCTCTATCTCTGTGTCTCTCTGTCTCTGTCTCTGTCACACACACACAGTCCATCAGTTTTCACTTCAGCCAGCTTTTTCCATCTCTGCGGGAAGAATCCCAAGTTTCTCCCGGAGCTCCCACGAGCCAGGGTTTCTCCTTCCCTCCTTCCCACCAGCCTCGTGAAGTCCCAGTGACGTGGCTTGCTTTACTCACAAGCAGATGGTGCGGCAGCCAGAGCCAGCGACCGGCCATGCAGAAAACCCGGCTGGCCGGGAGACGACTTCGATTCTAGCACCTACCTTCTATCTCCCCTGGAAGGACTCTCCCGTTTCCTAGGTCCTCATGGTGACCTTCCCCTGGTTGTCATTATTTCTCCTCCTCCTCCTCCCAATAATATCTATATTATTATCAGTAATATAGATATATGATTACCAGTAATGACTGCTGTTGGAAATAATATAATTTATAGCTACTATGAACACAATAATCATTTATAATAATGTGATTATCTATATATCATACTAGTAATAACGTATTATACTAATCATTATGTTATATACTATATACCAAAGCTTTTTAAACCATGAGTTGCAAGCCTGTAGAGGGTCTTGTTACTGAAGGTGGGGTTTGCAAAATTATGACTGTCAGTTAATGTTTGATTTCAATACCTGTTTATATACTCATATATTAGGGGAAATATAAAAATTTCCTATGGCAAAAAGGGCTCACAAGTGGGAAAGGCTTAAGAAGCTGGGCTAGACTAAATATTATACTAATATTATTATGATATATATTATATGCTATCCTATATGTATATAATATCAAAGTTTCTTAAACTATAGATTATATATACTAGACTAAATATTATATACTACTAGTAATATTATTATGCTATATTATTATTAACAATAATTATTGATAATTATTATTTAATAGTAATTACCATCAATATTATTGAGGAGGAGGAGGATATAAATAGCACTTTTAGGTTTGCAAAGTGGCTAACCTGGGTGGAATGACAGACTCACCTTTCACCCATCTTGAAGCTTCAATGGGTGAGCAAGCAGCGATTTTCTGGGATTATTGGCTGTTAATCAAGAGAAACTCATCCTCGTGGCCATCAGGAAGTTCTGGCTCTTCTGTGGTCCATTGCCGTAGTGAAGAAATTGACTTTCAAAGAAGTCAAATGGCTTCCCTAAGGAAATAGTTCCAGAAAAGGGGATGACTAGTCCCGAGTGTCGTGGGATGTAGGGAGGGATGTCCTGAATTTAATTATCCCTTTAGTTGACATTGAAGCCCATGAGGGTAGACAGCTAATAAATGCCAGCCAGAGCCAGGGCTGGCACCGGCGCTTCCTGCCACCAAACCCAGCTTCCTTCCACTCTCTCCAAATCTCCAGATACTAGTCTATTGTTCTCTCCCTATCAGGTCATAAAATACCTGTCCAGCCTGTGGACTTGAATTACTTTGTTATCTGTGGCTTTCTTTAAGGTTATATTGGTGACTTTTGTTTTCAAGCCATCGATTGTTTCTGGATCTTCATTTTTTCTTGGGTAACTTTCCTTGGTAACCAACTTAAGTAAAATCAGAAGTGTGTGACCGTGTATGCAGCATCCCAAACCCATAGTCCTCCACCTTTTCAAGGAAAGATGGAGTATTTCCCCATCTCTGCCCCTGGTTGGCTTGGTTTCTATCAGATACATTACACTTTTCTTTAAGCCATGGTGAATCTTCAGAGGGAATAAGGGCCCTTAGAGGTGCTGGGGTCCTGAAGGAGATGAGAAATCCAGCCCGTTCCGGATGTCCCAGAGGCTGCTGAACCGCTTTGGAGCTCCTATTCCCCAGGTCCAGAACGCCAGCATTCAAAGCCAAAGGGCAGTCAAGGAGTGCCCCAGAAATGCCCAGAGACTGGGCTTAGAAGCTCACAGATGACAACCCACATCAAAAAGAGAAGCTGGAACTTGTCCAGATTGGCTCAACCCCAACTGCCCAAACACGGTCTCAGCCTCGAGGAGACAATGAGAGTATTGATCGGGGAATGAGACATCAGCTGCCTGGGAGATTCTGAGGCACGGAGTCCTCCCTCAGGACCTCCATGTCGAGCCCGGGCTACAGGGGCCCCGCCGAGGCCATGGGAGCTCGCCAAGGCCTCCTTATCCAACACAGATCTTACTCAAGTGGCCCACGCCATCTCCCCCATTTCCCTTCCCATCACTCCTTGTCAGCAAACATTTTTTCCAAACGCACTCACTTGGATCCCACCCACTGGCACATGCTCCTGGCCCGCAGCCTCAACGTGGAAACGAGGCCTGGTGGGGCTGACTTAGGCAATGGTGTCGCGGTCTCATCCAGATCTGGGGGATGCAAGGCGGGGCGAAGAATCTCCCCTCGCTCCCCTTTCATCTGCAAAAGCAAGCAGCCAGGACATTTAACTGGCTAGTTTCATCTGCAAAACAGCCAACAGATCCCCAACCCTTACTCCCTTATAGAACATAGAGTTAGTGCAATGGGGATACCAAGGAAAAGCAAAAACAGGCCTGCCCTCAGGGGTTACAATCGAATCAGGACGTCCCCATCCAACGTTGGTTGCATTCTCTAATAAATATTGAGACTGGTTGCCTGTTAGTTCATGAAAGAGCTTCCAACAGCCACTAGGTCACATAATTATGGGTATTCAGCAGGTACTTAGTTTTTGCAGCCTAAAGGGATGCGCTATGTTTGCCATTGCCTTGCATTGATCACTAGATGTGAGCTCCTAACGGATAATTCTTCTGTACTTTGCTGTGTCATAGATGTGGTCCTGAATGGAAACCCTATCAGCTCCCACAAGCCCATCTGCTGAGTCATCCATGGGCTTGGAAGAGTCTTTGTTCCCACAACAACCTGCTCATGAGCATCTCCATCGAAGGCTCTTGGCCAACCCTCGAATATCCCAGGGGCTTCAGGGCTGCATCTAGAAGTGAACCCCTTCTGTTCCATTTTCCACGAAGCCCAGGAATGGAGATCTGTTGCTTAGCTTTACTACTGTGGGCAAAATAACGTTTGCTCATTCCCAAAGAATTTCGGTGAGCGTTCGACTTCTGTCGCATGTTCTAAGAATGTCTACTAATCCTCTTCCTCCTTTTTGGTGTGGAAACAGGGAAGCAATATGCACACATGATGGTTAAACCAAGGTAACTGGAAAGAACAACAAAACGATAAAAATCTAACGCTGTGAAATTATAAAGACAGAAATAAAAAAGAGATACGAGAAGTTTGCCTCCCTCTACTTCTTTGTGGGGATGGTACAGATACAGAATACTGTAGATATGTTTTTTGATGTTAGTTTTGCTGGGTTTTTTTTTCTCTTTATTCTTTTGTAAGGAATAGTTCCCTGGGAGATGATGAAGATGAAGATATCATGGGGAAAGAAAGGTGATGCTATCTACCTCCAGAGAAAGAACTGATATTCAGAAATATGCATAATATAGTTTTACTTATATTTGTAAATCTGTATTAAATGGTGGCCTTCTCTAGTGTAGGGCAGAGAGGGAAGTAGACAGTTCAAAACTGAAAATGTAACAAAAATACTTTAATTTTTTAAATTATAGCTTATTTTCAAAATATATATATGGATAATTTTCAATATTCACCCCTACAAAATCCTGTGTTATAATTTTTTTCCTTCCCTTTCCAAAGAAAATGCAAGCAAATAATAAAAAGAGTAAAAATGCTATGTTGTGGTCCACGTTTAGTTTCTCTCTCTGGGTGCAGATGGCTTTCATCACAAGACCATTGGAATTGGTCTGAATAATCTCATTGTTGATGACAGCCATGTCCATCAGAAAAATAATTAAATTTTTAAAAAGGGATGGTGATAGGAGGAATACTTATTTGAAAAGGTTGCCTTAGACCAGGGCTTTCTTAAACTTTTTCTACTTACAACCCTTTTTTGCCTGAGAAATTTTTACATGATCCCAGGAATATAGGTATATAAAATAGGTACACAAATCAAACATTTACTGATAATAAATCGTAATTTCACAACCCCCATATTCAGTTACAAGACCCCATATAAAATCACGACAACAGTTTAAGTAGCTGAACTTTAGATGGTCACCCTTCCAGCCGTCCCACTCTGAAACTGTTTCTGTTACGCCAAAAAGGGATGGCTGGAAGGAGAATGACATGCTGCCATTTTCCTCATGGATCTCTTCCTTTCCCTGATGACTCAACTCTATCCCTGGATAAATGAAGAGATCGCCGCCATCACCCCCTGACAGCAAAGGCGATTTGCCATAGTTCCAGTGAGCTGGGGGAATTCTAACCCGTAATCAGCCTTATTTCCATTGCGCCAAATTGTCTTCTCCAACTTACTTTGGGGAAAGGGAGAAGGGGAAGAAGTACCTGGATTTACGAACGCTAACGGCCTCAAAGATGGCGTCACAAGTTCCCGAATACTTTCCCTTTTTTTACATCCATTGTTCTAAAAAGATGGCATTGGACTAGTTGATTCCGAAGGACCCTTCTACCCTCAAAAGCACTCTCCTACACCTGGATCGTTGTAAATGAATTCGATACACAGCAGTGAGGACCTCACTGCTGACAATATTTCTGATAATGGCCCCCAGAAATATCTACTGCTGCTCTTCTCTGGGATTTCTTTTGTCTCTCCATCCACGAGCCAACTACTCAAGAGTTATAGGGCTTCCCTGGAGCCATCGGACAGCTGGAAATGATTTATCCATCGATGGATTGGGTGCTAAAGGAGGTCGCCTTCAGTAAATCACCGCCCGCACTTGAATTCTCTGACAAGGACATCGGATGGCCCGGGCTCAACGTGCCAGACAAACTGACACAGATGAATCCCTTGCTCACTTCCAAGGTGACCATAGCTGGCTCAGCTTAATCCTGGAAGGGGACCATACGGCTGAGCCCAGCCAACAGGAACCAAAACGGGGAACTGCTGCCCCATCCATCTCCTGGATAACGACATGAAAAAGAACCTCACAGAACAAGGGAGGCAAAAACTCCAGAAAAGAGTCTTGGACTAAGCCAAAGGGCCCAGGTTCAAATCTCCTTGTCTATAAAATGAAGGGCAGCCAGACGGCTCGTAGACAGAGAGCCAGGGCTGGACCCGAGTTCAAATGCACCCTGGGATATTAACCGGGTGACCCTGGACAAGTCACTTTACCCTGTTTGCTTCGGTTGCTCCATCTACAAAATTTGAGCTAAAGAAGAAGACAGGAAGCTATTCCAGTATCTTTGCTAAAAAATCCCAAATGGAATCGCAGTCAGACACAACTAATCAATGAAAATAATATACGCAAAGGGGCATAAGCTGTCCCACATGATGTGGCTAATGTGTGGAGTGGCTATATGTCTTTGTGACAAGGAAGGGTCTGGAGCCAGACCGTGGATGACAAGATCCTATGTCTATGGCAGAAAAACAAAATGTGTGAATTAACCTAAATTAAGAAATAAAATTAAGATGAGGTTGGACCGGATGACTTTTAAAACTTTTTATTCACATCATCTTCCATTCTAAACCTCTCTCACCTTCTTCCCCACTTTACCCCATCCATTCAGCAAGCCATTACTTATTATAAAAAGGGGGGTGGGGAGGAACATAAAACTAACCAATACAATCAATCAAGTCAGACAGCATTTGCAGTGATCCACCCCCACAGCCAGGATGGAGAGATGTATTTTCTCTTTCCCAGCTCTAATTTCTACGACTCCTGTGTCTGGCCCTTAAACTGAAAACCATCTTTTCAGCTCTGATTTACCTGCTGGAGGAGCAAAAGAAAGAAATGGATCTGAGTTCAAATCTCAGCTCTACCGCCAAACGGAGGGGCCAGAATGGCCGGCCCCTGCCGATCTTCTGACTCCAAATCGGTGATCCCGAGGAGACCCCCGGATGGGGGTGGGGGCTCTCAACTCCTAAGCCTTGAATGGGGCAGGAAAGGTACAGATGTCCAATCAGGCCCAGAAACAGGACGGAGGGGCCCTTTAAACCCGGCTGGTGGGTCCTTCCCCCTCCTCTGTTCCCCTCCAGATAGAGGCTTCCTACACTTAGGTCACGTTCAGGACGGGATGATTCACTGACAGATGTGGTCATGGCATCCAGCTGTTTCCACTTAATTGAGTTTTTTTTTATTGTCGTTAGAAGGTTCAGGCGGATGACAGAGAACGCTGTCCACCTTCCACGGAGAGCTGCGGCCTCAGGGGGCAGGAGGGGCAGTTTTGGATGTGGGTCAGTGGGGGAATTTGGTTTGCATCCATGTTACCAAATGTTACCTTTGTAACATGTAACAAATAAAATGTAACAGCCCCCCCCACCCACTCCCCCAAATAATAGAAAAGACAGGGCTCCAAAAAGGAAGGATTAAGCTTGGAGCGATGATTTCCTTGACCCAAGAAAGGCTTTAGACCAGCGCAGTGGACCAGCCTGAGGCAGACAGAGGATCAGAGATGGGACTGGAACCCAGGCCTTGGAGCCAGCTCCCTCACCCACTAAGCCAGAGCTGTCTCCTCTGAAGGAGCCCTGACCTCGAGACAATAAAATGAACTTAAGAAAAAGGCTGGCTGCAGAGACAGGGGAGAATGTTTTTTAATTATTCATTTCTTCTTTTCTTTCTTTATGGTTCTCTAACAGAATAATAACATAGCCCGGAGAGAAAGGCAGCTGCCCCCTTCACAGTGCTTGGAAGCGGATCTGGTGACAAGGTCCTTTGGGGGAGAGAGGCAAACGAAAGCATTTAGGACCCCGGCGTGGGTCAGGGCCCTACCGCGGGGCTGCAACGAGACAGACAGAACCATGGCCCACGGGGGTTTGTGGGTTGTGGCCCTTCCCCCTCCTCCCTTCTCAGCTGCTGCCCAGGAACCGCCTTCTCCCTGGCTCTCTGCATGGGAGTGTCTCCTGCCAAGTGGGGAGGGGGCTTCTACAATGGCCACAGCAAGTCCCTGGGACTCTGGGGTGAGACCAACAGTTCTGAATGTCTTTGAGACTCTCAGCAGTCCTGGGGCCGGCAGTTACTCGGGGTCCCCTTCGTCCACCGCCATGTCCTCGGGCTTGGGCCCGGCCTCGGGATCCCCAGGCAGGATGCTGGTGACGGTCTGCAGGAGGTCCTCGATCTGCTCTTCCGTCAGCCTTTCTTCACTTTCTTCCACCATCTGCAGAAGAAAATCCATCAGCCTGTTAATAAGGGGGAGGGGCATGGGGGGCAGGGGCTCAGGGGGCAGGGGCACAGCGCCCCAGGGGATAGGGGAAGGTCCCAGAGACCTGGGGCTGTGACGGAGGGCATGGCGGCCCAGCTCCTCCTGAATCCAAGCATGGGGATCCTTCAGGAAGCCCCCCTGCCTCTCAAAGGACACCAGATTTGGGAGAGAGGGAGCCCCAGATTCATCTCAGCACTCAGTGAGCTCTGTGACCCTGGGCCGGCCACTCCTCTGGGGGCTCAGTGATCCACAAGATGAAGAAGGCCCCAACGGCCCTTCAGCTCTAAAGCCGAGGCGTCAGAATCGGTGCTACCGCAGAGACACACAAAGTGGATGAATTAGTGGCTTCGATAAGAGTCTTTTCCCCTTTTAAAAAAGTTTTTGTCACAAGGGAAGGCACAGAGGAGTGGGAGAGAATATATTGTACTGGGGGATCGCCATGGGGGCTGGCGTGACTGGAACGGGAGCAAGGGGGCCAGGAGCTAGGCTGGAAAGGGCTTCAGATGCCAGAACAAGGAACCTATATTTTACCTTAGAACAATGATCCCCAAAGCCTGTCAGCTTATGCATCCCAGCAACAAAAAGATTCGGCACCCCCTCCCAATATTTGTAAGCTTGCTTATTTATAAAATATATGAATATATGCATATTGTATTATATTATTTATTAATATTAAATAATAAAATTTATTTATTTATTTATAGATTATACAGGAGATCCCAAAGTCTCAGGGCACTTTAAAGCTACTAAAACTACAATATGACTTATATGTAGCTTATAAAATTAGTAAATACAAAAATGAACAATTGCAAAGAATGCTAGAAATATGAAATAAAAATCTGATCCCAGAAACCATCGGGAGCACTGAAGTTTGAGTGGAGGAGGGACTAGAGTGGGGAGAGCCGTGAGGAAGCCACGGCGATAGTCAGGGAGAGAGGGGGCCTGGAGCATGTGGTGTGGAGGTGGGAACCACAGAGGCAGCACCCGTGGGGAGGCCGCGGTCAGTTCTGGCCGGGTGCAGGAAGGCTGGGGGAGGAGGGGGTTATAGGGGAGAAGAGAAGGCACTAATATCTACTGGGCCTGGAGACTTGGCAGACAGGAGGTAGAGCCGGGGGGCCGCTGCCGACCCAGTCTGAGCCACAGAAAGGGGAGCCACCGCTCCCAGCTCTCTCAGCAAGTCCACGACAGAGCGGGGATTCTAGGAGCAGCCCCCACGTCCTCCCGGGCTTTCCCAGCTGGGGGAGAACAGTGCCCTCCCAGACGACCTCCCATCATGCTCTGAGTGGGGGGACCCCACCACGGATCCCTTTCAAAAGCTGAAATGGCCCAAAGAAAGCTCCACAAGGGGCAGACACTCTCCCAGGAAGCCTTAACGTCAGTGAAACAGAATAATATAATAATTAGCCAGCACCAGGGCCATCCTGTTCCCAAGCCAAAACAGTGGGATGGGCGGTCAGGCTCTCGCAGGCCCCGGCCCGGGACACAAAGGGGTCTGGACCCCACAGAGGCCCCCCGAGGCTTCTCTTATCGCCCCCCACCCTGGCTCACTGGACACATGGTCTTTATTCTCTCCACGCTCGATCCCCTCATAAATAAATAACAATATATCCTGCTCTCTGGCCACAGAGCGGGGGCCGAGCTGTTCCAGACTAATGGAAACCAGGTCTGGACTTCACACAGAACACAAAGGCACACATACACACACACACACACACACACATACACGTATCCACAATCTCTCCTGTTTGGAGAGACCTCACAGTATCAATTCACTCAGCCTAGAAATTGTAATTGAAATAGAAAAGGGCATAGGATTTAATGTGGGGGAAAAACAACTTAAAAAAATATCATTCTTTTGAAGAAGATCTGAGGTTCCAGCAGAAATGAAGCATCAGCCAGGGCGCCCTCCCCCAGAACCCCTTTAAAAATGATGGGGATGGAAGAAATTGAAACTATTTATAGACATATGAAAATATGCTCCAAATCATTATTAACCAGAGAAATGCAAATTAAGACAACTCTGAGATACCACTACACACCTGTCAGATTGGCTAGAATGACAGGGAAAGATAATGCTGAATATTGGAGGGGATGCGGGAAAACTGGGACACTGATGCATTGTTGGTGGAGTTGTGAACGAATCCAGCCATTCTGGAGAGCAATCTGGAATTATGCCCAAAAAATTATCAAATTGTGCATACCCTTTGATCCAGCAGTGCTACTACTGGGCTTATACCCCAAAGAGATACTAAAGAAGGGAAAGGGACCTGTATGTGCCAAAATGTTTGTGGCAGCCCTATTTGTAGTGGCTAGAAGCTGGAAAATGAATGGATGCCCATCAATTGGAGAATGGTTGAGTAAATGTGGTATATGAACGTTATGGAATATTATTGTTCTGTAAGGAATGACCAGCAGGATGAATACAGAGAGGCTTGGAGAGACCTACATGGACTGATGCTGAGTGAAATGAGCAGAACCAGGAGATCATTATATACCTCAACAATGATACTGTTTGAGGATGTATTCTGATGGAAGTAGACCTCTTCGATAAAGAGAGCCTTAATTGATCAAAGATGGACAGAAGCAGCTACACCCAGAGAAAGAACACTGGAAATGAATATAAACTGCTTGCATTTTTGTTTTTCTTCCCGGGTTATTTCTACCTTCTGAATCCAATTCTCCCTGTGCAACAAGAGAACTGTTCGGTTCTGCACACACATATTGTATCTAGGATATACTGTGACCCATTCAACATGTAAAGGACTGCTTGCTATCTGGGGGAGGGGGTGGAGGGAGGGAGGGGAAAAATCGCAACAGAAGTGAATGCAAGGGATAATGCTGTAAAAAATTACCCTGGCATGCGTTCTATCAATAAAAAGTTATTTAAAAAAAAAAAAAAGAATGATGGGGATGGGGCAGCAGGTGATGCGGACAATAGAACCCCAGCCCCGAAGTCAGGACCTGAGTTCAAATCTGACCTCAGCACTTAACATTTAAAAAAAAGAATAATGGAGATTGGTCACACACAGCAGAGGCTCCATAAAGAGGAGAAATGACCTCAAAAAACACTCAGGAGTGGGAACCCCCCAAAAGGAGGGCCAGTGTCTTCCCCCTCCGGTCCCATCCAGATCTGCGGGAGGAGGCAGGACTCACGGCAGCTCCATCCAGGAGGTCAGGATCTCAGCCTCAGGCACAGGTGGAAGAAGGGTAGAACGCGCAACAATTAAGCCCCTACTGCGAGCCAAGCACTGTGCTTTACAAATACCATCTCACTGGATCTTTCCAACAACCCCGAGGATGGTAGAGTCATTATTATTCCCATTTTACAACTGAGGAAACTGAGGCAAATTCAGAGAGAAGGATCTGGTCCTGACTCAGCTTCGGGGGAGGAGGCCTCCAGATTCATTGTCCTTCCCCCGGGCTACCTCCTCCCCACTAAGCTCTCTGAGGCCAAAGTGAGAGGCAGAAGGAAAACCAGAAAAGATACCAAAGAGAACCTCAAAATGGGCCCTTGGGAGCGGGGATGGGCGTGCTGCTGAATGAACAATGCCTCTTACAAAGCACCAATAAACCAATTTTTGAAGGAAAAGAGCAGCAGCTTTCGTTCTATTGTCTCAAAATCCAACAAAGAGAAATCCCTGAAAAGGTCCTTCTAGGTCACCGGATGGCACAGTGCAGAGGGCGCTGGGGCTGGAGTCCAAAAGACCTGAATTCAAATGCAGCTTGGGACGCTTAGCCGTGTGACCTCTGATCCGGCTTCCTCAATTCGAAAATGGGGAAAATGGCGGAAGCTCCCTTTATAGGGAGATGTGAAGAGCCAAGAGGGAGCGGTATTTCTAAAGCACCCAGTATATGCTGGTACACAGTAAGTGCTTAATAAATGCCTGTTTCCTTCCTTCCTATACAGAGTGATGATTTTGGCAAATTATTTCAATTCAATAAGAAAAATACAAAGAAAGAGCTATTACTATTATTATTATAACCTTGAGTGCTGACATCGGTTCTGGTTAGGTAACTGGAGCAGGACTGGAAAGCCCACAATTCCAAGGTCCAAAAAACACGGACTCTCCCTGAAATGCAAGGATTCACGAGCTCTTTGCTTCAGGGCCGGAAGGAACCTCAGACACCCTTTGGAGCAGTTCCTTTTCTTTGGAGACGACCAGGTCACTGAGGGCGGCAGAGGCGAAGCCCAAGGTCACAGAAACAATTAATGCGGAGGCAGGAAGGACGGGAGACCCGGCTTCCTGAACCCAAAGCCCGAGCTGCCCCCGCTGGGCTAGGCGGCCGTCGGCATCCCCGGGTGCCGGGCACTGGGGGACCCCGGGATACACGAACACTCACAGCCCGTCTCCAAAGAGCCTTTGCTCTCCCCGGGGACAAGAGGATCAAGGGATCCTGGGCATGTCAGGGGAGGGGGAAGCGCCAGCAAGAGAGCGGGCAGTGAGGAGCCGGCGCTAGGGAAAGGGGGCACCTGAGAGGCCGCCAGGTACGATCCCCGGCCCCTTTCCATTTTCCACTTTCACAGAAGAAATTTGTTGTGTTTTTCAGTTGTGTTCAACCCTTGTGACCCCATGTGGGGTTTTCCTGCCAAAGCTATGGGGTGATTGGCCACTTCCTTCTCCAGCTCATCTTACAGATGGGAAAACTGAGGCACACAGGGTCACACGGCTACTGTCTGAGGCCAAGTTTGCACTCAGGTCTTCCAGGCCCCAGGCCCGGCCCTCTATTCACTGCACCCTCCGGCTGCCTGGGATGGAATGAATCAACTTTGCTTGCCAGCAAGTGAGGATCCATAAGCAGTTGTACTGCTGCCCCCGAAAGAGAAAATCACTAGCCCAGTGCAAAGAGAAGGGAAGGAGAAAAAAGAGAGCATCTCTCATAGGGGAAAGAGGGAAGAAAGGAAGGGGGGAGGAAGGAAGGATGGGGAGGGAAGAGGGGAGGGGGAACTCTAGGGGAGTGAGCTATTGGGGCTGGAGGCAGAGAGGCTGCCGGCTGCTACAGCAGAGGAGCTTTCCTCAATGGGGTCTCCCTACCCCCGGGGAAGTCATGGGTCCAGCCCCTGCCCCCTCCCCCAAACCCACTCGCACGGCCTTTCATGTGCTTTATGCCCTCCTCTTGCACACTTTTCCCAATTTCAGTGAGGACGAAGTGATCTCGGGGTGATTTGGAGAAGACCTAGAGAGAAAAACTGACGACTGTCCTTGTGTCTCCAAACTCTGCCCCCCCCTCTCTCTCCTTCTTTTTCTGCTTTATTTTCTTCCCAAAGCTTCTGACAAGCAGCGCGTGGGACTCCCTCAGGCCCTCCTCCCGCACACCCAGGGGAAGCTGCGACACCAACAGCACTGGACTTCCCATCTCTGGAGCTCACCAGCAGACACTCGGGGACCGCGCAGCCTTCGGCGACGTGTTATTGGCGGCCCCTGCGGGAGCCCGTCGTCACTGCCTGGAAGGAGCCCACTGCACTTGGGGGTCCCCGAGGCCTACTGCAAGCCAAGTCAGCTTCTGAGGCGTCAGTCACCTGCCCCGGCTGCTTCTAACCCTTAAAAAGGTCCCCCTGAGGACGTATCGAGGCCGCCTGGTACAGGGCCACCACTCCTCAGAGGACACGGATTCGGATCCCAGCCCTTGCCAAGTAGGGGGCGCGGTGCACGGGCACTGGGAGTCAGGAGCCCTCGATTCCGATCCTGCTTGGGATTCCTACCGGCCCTGTGGCCTTGAGCAAGTCCCGCTCCCAGCCTGGTTCTGCAAACTGAGGAGGACGGATCCTCTCACAGGTCCTTCAGGAGGCTCAGATGATAAAATCCTGCAGTGTTCGGCCAGCGTTAAAGCGCTAGACAGATGCTGACCTACAGCAGCGAGTACCTTGGCTGCCTTCATGGGTCTCTGTCTCCTCCTCTGTGAGCACAGATGGCTTCTGAAGCCCCTTCCCCCCCTACACTGTGCCCGAGGACCCTGGCTCCTGCCTCCTCAGACTCAATCTCAGCTTCCGGCTGATCTGGGGATCCCAAGCTCAGACAGGACCGGAGCCACCTGTAGCTGAAGGTCTCCGAAGTAAGAGATGAGAAGGGACTACCCAGTGTCTGTTGGGAAACTCCCAGGGAGAAGGGGCCCAGAGAGCTCCCATGTCGGCCTCAATCTGCCTCTAAGCCACAGCCCACTCCCCAGTCCCCGGGCCAAGCAGGACCCTCCACAAAGACCTTCAAGTAAAAATGCCTCAAGAGACAACAGGAGACCTCCGCCTTCTCGGGGAAGCGCCTCCAGTCTCCTGTGCCCTCGTCCGGCTCCAAGAGCGGCCAGCCGTCCTTCCCACCCTCCCCAAGCCCCCGACGCGGGCTCACTCACCAGCTGGATCTCCACAGCAGTCATGGGCCTGTGGTTCAGCAGCTGCAGCTTCTCCGCCCTGTCAGAAACAACGCAGAAAGGCTTAGTCCCTCTGGTCAGATCCGAACTCAGATAGTGCAACTATCTGGTGTCTGAGGCTGAATTTGAACTCAGGGCCCTCAGGGCTCTAGCCGCTGGACCACCCAGCTGCCCGGCCACTAGCTCCCATTTTCTGAGTCCTTTCCAAACAATCCGGAGGTGTCCCCTCCGGTTCTGGAGTTCCTAAGGAGCATTTGATGCCGCCCTCTCAAAGGGGCAGGTAAAGGTATCTCTTTAATGCTGTAAGAAATGACAAACAGAGAACATGGGAAGGACGGAAGATTTATATGAACTGATGCAAAGCGAGTGAATGGAACCAGGGAAACAAGATGCATGCGCAATGACTACAACAATACAGACAGACAGAATTACGATAATTATTATAACAGATAAATAATTAGATAAATAAACAGATAAAGAATTATAATAATAGCAACAGCTAGGAAGCGAACGCCGTGTAATTAGAACGCCACGGCTGGACACCAAAGCAAGGTGAATGGGGGGCACGTGCCCTCCTCTGCAGGAGAAAGGGGCCTGGACAAGCTCTGGAGTCGGGGGCCTGGAGCCCAGTCTCCCCTTTGTGCTTAACATTCGAATGACCTGGGGAAAGTCCCCTCATGGTCTGGGCTTCCTACACAAAACCAAGGGGGTCGGGCCGGCCCTCTGGCCTCTGAGATCTCCAGGTCCAGATGGGGGTGGGGGCGGGGCATGGACCCATAAGGAAGAATATAGAAACCGGCACCAGACTGGAGGGAAGCCGTCAGGTTTCCTGAGCGCTCTTTCTGTCTCTTTTTTATTCTGACTATGGGAAACAGCTCAAAAACGATGTGATGATTAAAGAGAGTAATAAACTTTAAAACACTGGTCGCTATCTGCTCTATAGCTGGTACGGGGGACTGAGGACCAGGCCCGCAGTCAGGACTCCCTTTCCCGCCCTGACTCTCTGCTGACTCCAGTCCCACATCCCCACTGCCCTTCCCACATCTCCGACAGGATGTCCAGCAGACATCTGAAACCTGTTACGTCCAAAACTGAACTCGCTCCCTCCGCCCTTCCCTACTATTGTAGAGAGCAACATCATCCCCCGGTCCCTCAGGCTGACAACCCAGGACTTCTCCTGGATGCCCCCCCATCTCGCTCTGTCTGTCCATCTGTACCTCTTTCTGTCTGTCTGTCTCTCTGTGTCTGTCAGTCCACCTCTCTCTCTCTCTGATCATCTGTCTGCCTCTGTCTTTCACTCCTGTCTGTCTTTCTGTTTCTCTGTCTCCCTGTCCATCTGTCTATCTCTGTCTGCCTTTCTGTCTGTATATCTATCTGTATGTCTGTCTGTATATCTGTCTGTATGTCTGTCTTCTACTCTGTCTATATGTCTGTCTGTCTCCTGCTCCTCTTTCTGTGTTTTTCCACCTGTCTCTCAGTCTGTCTCCCACTCCTCTCTATGTCTCTCTCTCTCTCTCCTCTCTCTGTCTCTCCCTGTGCCTCTAAAATCCCACCTCATGCAGAAAGCCTTCCCCGACACCTTCTCGTCCCAGCAGACTCCCCTTCCTCCCCCCTCACCCCACCGATTCTCTCTTACTCGTCCTGCGTAGAGCCCGCCTTGTCGGTGCTCCCACGTGACTTCTCTCATCCGACGCCCGCTCCCTGAGGGAAGGGCCTTTTTTGCCTCATCTGTAGCCCCAGCCCCGGTCCCAGGGAGGTAATGTTCACTGAACTGAACCGAGCCTCCCAGAACGCCCTTTCTCCCCGGTGGGGGACGCCCCCCTTCAGGCCCACAGCAAGGAGATGGCTGCTCTCTTTCCCTTCTGGTCCAGGTGAGAACTGTGCACCTGAACAGTGTGAGACTCAAGCATCAGCCCTTGGCTGTGGCTCAGCCTGGCCTGAGGAAAAGCCGAGGAAATTCGCCCTTCTCCCCTCTCTGCAGAGGCTGGGGGGGGGGGGCACAGTATTGCTTTCCCCATTGGACACCAGGCAGGGGGGCAGGTGTTGCTGAGCCGGCCCCTCCTTCCTCCTCCTCTTCTCACATTGACCAGGGGAGGGGGAAGGGATGCATTCAGAAATGAAGTTCGTGCTTTAAGAAATGAGGTTTGGAAAAAAAAAATAGTAGACTAGGGGACAGCTGGGTGGCGCAGTAGATAGAGCCCCAGCCCTGATGTCAGAAGGACCCGAGTTCAAATTTGCCTTCAGACACTTAATACTTCCTGGTTGTGTGACCTGGGCAAGTCACTTAACTTTGCCTTAGCAAAAATTAAAAAAGGCAGAAGAGGGAGGGCTGCATCATTGTCATGAGGGGAGGAGGGCCCCACACTAACATAACCCTCAGCATTTACAGAGTACATTAAGGTTTACAAAGTACTTTATAAATATCTCATCCTCACAACAATCCCGGGAGACAAGTGCTGATTGTCCCAACAAGGGAGACAGAGATGAAGTGATACGGCCTGGATCACACAGCCAAGGGCGCTGAGGCTGGATCTGAAGTCAGGTTTCCTTGACGACAGGACCGGCTTCCCATCCACTGGGCCACCTTTTAAATGCAAATACCTCTCCACACACACTCTCTCAGTGCCTGTTTCCCTCTCCTCTCTCTCTCCTTTTCTCCTTTCTTCTCTATCTTCCTATCTGTCTCTCTTCTAAAGCAGTGAGCTTAATTCTAAGAGAAGTGCTGAAAAACCCTCTATTTAAGAAATTAAAGTCATCTATAGTTACGTGGAAAAGTGCTCTACATCACTATTGATCAGAGAAATGCAAATTAAAACAACTCTGAGGTATCTCTACACACTTCTCAGATTGGCTAAGATGACAGGAAAAAATAATGGCGAATGTTGGAGGGGATGCGGGAAACCTGGGACACTGATGCATTGTTGGTGGAGTTGTGAACATATCCAGTCATTCTGGAGAGCAATTTGGAACTATGCGTGCCCTTTGACCCAGCAGTGTGACTACTGGGCCTGTATCCCAAAGAGTCTTAGAGGAGGGAGAAAAGGACCCACATGTGCACAAATGTTTGTGGCAGTTTTTTTTTTTTTTATGGTAGCAAAGAAATGGAAAATGAATAGATATCTGCCCATCAATTGGAGAACGGCTGAACAAGTTGTGGTACATGAAGAAAATGGAATATTATTGTTCTATAAAAAAATGATGATAAAAAATGATGATTGTAGAAAGGCCTGGAAAGATTTATATGAACTGATGCTAAGTGAAAGAAACAGAACCAGGAATACACTGTATACAGTAACAGCAAGAATGTCGGTGACCAACTATAAAAGGCTCAGTTCTTCTCAGTGGTTCAGGGAGCCAAGGCAGTCCCAACAGACTCCGGACAGAAAACGCCATCTCCATCCAGAAAAAGAACTGAGGAGACTGAATACAAATCAGCACATGCTAGATTCACTTTTTTCTTTTTTTTTAAATCTCTCCCATGGTTTTTCCCTTTTGCTCTGATTTTTCTCTCCTGACATGATTCATAAAGCAATGAGTGTTAAAAATAATAAAGTGAAAGAAAAAAAACCTCTTCATTTGAGTCTTACTCGGTGCCTGCTTGAAAAAAGAATACCTTGGAGCTTAGATGACAAAAAAGAAAATGGCAAACGTTGGAGAGGATATGAGAAAACTGGGATACGAATGCATTGCTGGTGGAATTGTGAACGGATGCAACCATTCTGGAGAACGGTTTAGAACTATACCCAAAGAGCTAATCAAACTGCGCACACCCTCTGATCCAGCAACACCCCTGCTAGATTTATACCCCAAAGAGATCCAAAAAAGAGAAAGGACTTATTTGTACAAAATTATGCATAGCAAGGAAAGCTAGGTGGCGCAGTGGAGAGAGAACACAGCCTTGAAGTCAGGAGGACCTGAGTTCAAATCTAGATTCAGACACTTAACACTTCCTGGCTGTGTGACCCTGGGCAAGTCACTTAACCCTAAATGCCTCAGCAAAAAAAAAAAAAAAAAAAGGATAGCAGCTCTTCTTGTGGTGGCTAAGAAATGAAAATTGAAGGGAGGCCCATCAATTAGCAAATGGCTGAACAAGCTGACGTGTATGGTCGTAAGGGAATATTATTGTTCTTTAAGAAATGTCAGGCAGGAGGGTGTCTGAAAAACCTGGAAAGACGGACTTTCATGAACTGGGGGAAAGTGACGTGAACAGAATCAGGAGGACGACATATCCAGTAACAGCAACACAGTTCAATAAATAACCGGGAGCGACTTTGCTATTCTCAGCAATACAACGACCCAAGACTATGCCCACGGACTAATGAGGGGGCACACTGTCCTCCTTCAGAGAAAGAACGAATACTGACCGAAGACAGATTGAAGCAAGTTATTTTTCACTTACTTTCATTTTTTCCCTTTTATTCTACTTGTCTTGTACAAAATGGCTAATGTGGAAATGTTTTACATAAATTGCGCACGTATAATCTAAAAAAACCAAAAAAGAACACCTTATTTTCTCCCAAGAAAGCAGGGCACTTACATTTCTGGACATGGCCAGTGTGGAAGTGTTCTGATGCATATTGATTATGAAAGGGTTTTTTCCTTCTCCATGAAGGAGGGTGGGAGGAGAGAGAAAATAAACGCTTGTTAATTTAAAAAGAAAAAATTAAACGTTTCAGGGAGAAAAAGAGAACGCTGGGTTGCAAGGCAACCGTTGCCTTCCCTGACAAAAATGGAAAGCCTCAGAGGGATCACGGGCCTTGGGTTTTTTCCATTAGCAAATGGTTTTCTTGCCTTGGTTTCTGTAAATTAAATTGCCAGGCATTGTTGTCTTGGTATTGTTGGTGACACTGCGTTTCTGATGTAGGAAAAATGATCTCATCTGATGAGAAGAAAAGCTGCTTCCTCCGTGTCACTTAAGAGCTTAATTCTAAAAGATGGGCCTGTTTGCACAAAAGGCCACAAGAACCAAGCATGAAGGACATATGGCTAAGGTCATTGGAGAATGGGGCATAAAAACTGCTTCTGAACAGGGGAAAAGCTCCGGCCTCGGTCAAATGGCTTTCGGATTTATCTGATCAGGGAAGCAGGTACTGGCCTGTCCGCTCCCCTTCTCCCTGCTCCAGAAACTCCCCTGGCTCCCTGTTGCCTCCTGGATAAAATGCAAACTCTTCCTCTTAGCATTTAAAGCCTTTCACAAAGCACCAGTCCCATTTCTCATTCCTCCCCTTCCTGTGCCCAAAGTCAAATTGCTCTCCTGGTGCAACTCCCCGGCTGAATCCTTCATCTCCCATCTCTGGGCCTTTGCACAAGCTGTGCCCCTTGCCCTGCACTCCACGCTCCCACCTCTCTGTCATTTCTTGGTCAGGCTCCTCTCCCAGGCTGCTTCCGGCACAAAATCTTTCATGATCCTTCTAGGACTGAGCTCTCCTTCCTCAAAGAATTGTTACTCTATGGCTCTCTTTCAGGTCCTGGCCTCCAGTAGAATGTGATCTCCTTGAAGGAAGGAAGGTTGTTCTTTTTGCCTCTAGATCCCCGATAACTGCAAGGGTCTCTGGAATTAGCATTAAAGGACCTGAATTCAATCCCATCTCTGTCATCCAGCCAGCCATCTACTTATATTTCTATATCCATCCACCCATCTGTTTGTTCCTCAGTGTAACGTTTAACCAGGCTGGCCTCAGTTTCCCCATCTGTCAAATGGGGGCGTTGGCCTAGATGGCTCCAAGGCCCCTTCCGGCTCTCGGCCAGGGAGTCCCTCCCCCCAGGAGACATTTAAACTGGGACCGGCGGGGAGCCTTCCTGAGAAGTGGGACCTGGAGTGCCGGGAGGATGGCTGAGAGCGCGGCTCCCCCTGGTGGCAGAACGGAGGCTTGCAGCAGCTCGCCTTCAAAACCGGAGGTCTCGCCGTGGGCCCCTCCTCCGCCCCCTGGGAACCCCAAGTACAGCCTGGACCCGGCAGAAAGCGACCGTCCCCCCACCCGCCCCCCCCCCTGCGAGCTGAGCTCTAAACTCAGTGCGAAGCAGCAAGTCCACTGCACACGAAGCTTTTACAGAGCGCCTACTGTGTGCCAGGCACTGAACTCTTGTTTGGCTTGGTCCGCACAGCGACCCGGGGAGGCAGACGCCACCACATGACAAACTGGTGAAGACAAGACAGTGCATTATTCTGCCCTTTCCCTACTGCCCAAGAGCTATCTGCTTATCTTTCTTTCACTCTTTCCATCTCTCTCCTCCCCCTCCCTCTCTCTCCTCTCTCGCTCTTTCTCTGGGCCGTCCTCCCCTCACTCTCTTTCTGTGTCCTTCTGCCTCTATCCCTCCACATACTCTGTGACCCACTCTCTCTCTCCCTGTCTTTCTCTCCTTCCCTTCCTCCCTCCCTCTTTCTGTCTCTACCCTCTCCACATACATTGTGACCCAGTCACACTCTCTCTTCCTCCCTTCCTCCCTCTATCTCTCCCTTTCTCTCTGTTTCTCTCCCTCTTTATTTCTCTCTCCCTTCTCCCTCTTTCTTTTTCTCCCTTCCTTCATCCCTCCCCCCTCTCTCTCCTCCCTCTCCCTCCCTCCTTCCCTTCCCTTCTCTGTCTCTCTGTCTCCTCTCTCTCTCTCTGTTTCTCTCTCTCTCTCTTTCTTTCTCTCTCTCTCTCTCTCTCTCCCTCCCTCCCTCCCTCCCTTCCTCTCTCTCTCTCCCATTAAACTTCAAGGTCCTACAGGCACCTCCATAATCTTCTACCTTCCCAATCTAATTGCTCTCCAGCCCACCTCCTTCCCACCAGCGCTGAGCCCATTGCTTTACAAGTAGCAAATGTTTAGGAAATGTGCGCAAATGGGGGAACAGGGGAATGGGGTGTGGAACAGTACCTTGGTCCAGGGGGGAGGAATCAAAAATGGCTCCTGCCCAGGCTCACTGGAACCTCCGGTTTCCCTTCATCTTCAGCAGGCACTTCCTGGTCTCCTCCCCCAACCCCCCAAATTGTGGGAACCTCCCCCCAGGTCCTCTGACCTCAGTTTGTGGGAGCTGGCCCCCCATTCCAGAACAGGGCCCTAGCAGGCAGGGGCTGTTTGCTTTTTTGGTCAGTCCCAGCAGGGCCTCGGCCACGGTGGGGGACTGAGAAATGTCCACTGATCGACTGATGCTCCTCGGGCACGAGCAGTTTCCTTCCAAAATACCTTAAATAGGAAGTGGACTGAGCCAAGATTGGGTCTTTTTTTAAAAAAGTCTGATGTTTGTTTTTTAAGGAGAGGAGGAGGAGAAGAGAGCCCACGGTCAGTTTGGTCTGGCTGACAGCGACAGAGCCAGGGCCCGGTCCAGGCCGAGTGCCGCTCCCGGGCCTGGAGGAACCGTCCAGGCCTCCCCGGGCTCATCCTTTCAGACCCGGTGGGATGTCTGCTCGTCCCTGCTCGCCCCTTCTCTCCCAAGGAAGGAGAAGAGATCAGCTGCGGAGCACTCCCTCTGGCCACGGAAGCACAGATTTTATGGGGAAAAAACAGAAGAGAATCCCCGGACAGCACAGAATGAGGCTCACTGTTTATCTGTAGAAGGAGGGAGGCTGAGGGACGTTGAGAGTCAGTCCCCACAGCAGAATCTTGCTGAGTAAATCACTGGGTCATATTGTTATTGATATTGTTGGGTTTTCTACCTTTATTTCCCAAAAATCCATCCCTTCCTCCTCCAGATGCCAGAAGCTGTGCCTTGGAACAAAAGATTAAAAAGAAAAAGAAGAGGAAGAAACCTATCCCCCAACCAACTCAGATCTTGGGAGGCCATGTCATGTACTGGAGCCAGAGATTCTGGGTTCAAATCTCAGCTACACTCTTTGCTCTGTGTGCAAGTCATTTAAACTCCCTAGACCTCAGTTCCTTCATCTATAAAACAAGAGAGTGGGTCTAGGGCCCCAAGGCCGCTTCTTGCTAGATCTAGAATCTACTCACCATGCAATATTCCACCCCACAATCCCCCACCTCTGCCAAGAGACATGCGCTTTTCTTACCTCATCTCCAAAGCCCAGCGTAGTGATTAGTAACTACACGGTATTAAGTTTCATTTGTTTCCTTTCTATTTAACCTCGCAGTCACGATGTAAACAACGCTCCTCTTACAAAATCCCCTTAATCTCTCAGAAGTCGGAGTCTCCAAATTTTTGCTAATTCCTATCATATTAACTATGAAAGACTCGGTTCTTCTCAGCGCTCCAGTGATCCAAAGCAATCCCAATAAACTCTGGACAGAAAACGCCATCTGCATCCAGAAAAAGAACTAAGGAGACTGAATGTAAATCAACACATGCTTTGTTCACTTGTTTTTTTCTCTCCCCCGTGGTTTTTCCCTTTTGCTCTGCTTTTTCTGTCCCAACACGATTCATAAAACAACATGCATTAAAAAAGAAATAAATTTACTACAATTAAAAAATTCCTATCACAACAAAATTACGAGTATCCATGGCCAATATGTATAGTCATAATATAGTCACACGTATATTTATAAAGTACATACAGGTATACCACATTCATAATTATTTTCAGAGAAAAATTAGAAATTTGGAAAGGAGGAGCTACAGATGGAATGCCTTCTGGTCCTGGAGTCCACAGGAAGCCATCTATATAAGTAAGAGTAAAGAAATGACCTCTGCTTTAGAAGGACCATGTGAAGTAGCTCGGAGAAGGGAGGCAGAGAACCAGGAAGGCCAAAGGTCACACAGTCCAGTCAAGAGATGATGAATACCTGGCACACAGCAGGAGCCTAATAAGTGTTTATTAGCTAACCGATTAATTAAAGTAGGGGAAGGCTGGATCAGTGACAAGAAGGGGTCAAATGAGAGATGACATGAACGTTAAGAAGGACAGAGGTTGTAAACCTGAGTGACAGGAAAGATGCCCTGGACAGCAACAAGGAAAGTTAGAAGGGGGGCAGAAGGGGTATAAGTGGAGGTGGCAATGTCATAAGATCTGCAGCTTTCACAACCGGTTCAGCCCTGCTCACAATGAAAGGGCGGAGTGATCTTTCTCATCTTGCCAGTCACTGCACACAGTGGCCCTCAAGGGAACACGCCCATTAGGCAATCTGGTGGGCAAGGGACGGGTAGGTGGGAAGATGAGGATTTTCCCAGTAGTATTTGTATGGCTGTCACTGGGTGCCCAGTTATAACTGCCTGAAGGCAGGTTCTCAGAAGACTGAAACTCAGATCACTAATAAAAAGAAACAAATTCACCCAACACTGAGGTTCTAGCTCACACCCACGGATTAGCCAAGAAGGCAAGGAAAGATTGTTGGAGGGGGTGGAGATCCAGGCCTAGTCAGTGAGGCTTTGGACGGCCGGAGCAATTTGGAACTGGGCCCCAAAAGGGGAAAGAGGACCCATGTGTACCAAATATTTACAGCAGGTCTTTCTGTGGGGGAAAAGAATTAAAAACTGGGGGATCAAGTGGACACGGCTGGACGAGTGATGGTCTAGGAACGGGATGGAATACGACTGCGCCATTTTAGTTGACAACCATGACCTCGAGAAGAGGACGCCATGACTTATGACTGAATCGGACAGAAGTGCGGGAGGGCTGGGCAAGGTCACCGGCCTCACTGTCCCCTCCAGGGCCAGCTGGGCCCAGGGGCCAGGTACAGATCTGGACCACTGGAGACCGCCCAGGATGTCATGGGAGACCTTGGGCTTTTTAAGCTGAGATCTTCAACAAGTCTCAGTTTGACTGCAGCAACTCCCAATCAGTGGTTAAGAAATGATGAAAGAAAAGAAAAAAAGAAATGATGAAGGGCAGTTTCAGAGAACCCAGACTCAGAGTGAGAGAGATAACTATATAATATTAACAATGCTGGGAAGGCAGCCCTGGGGAAGCTCACAGATCTCTGATCCGTACAGGGGCCGGCGAGGACTCTGGAAGGCCTGATGGGAACTCTCGGGGACGGGCTCACGTGGAGGGCCACAAAGAAGCGGTCACTTTCAGATAGGCCCCATAAAGCACACTACTCTTTTTGCTTGGCTGGCCCCTGGTGACAAGAGCGGGCTTGTTCTGGGCTTGGGAGATGGGGAAGTGATAGTGACGCAAAAAAGGAGAAACAGACAAAGAAAAGAACAACCAATGAAATGTGTTTCTTAAAAAAGACACAGAAATTTCAGGAGGGGACAGAGACAAGCAGGGCATGATTGATGCTGTCGTGTTAAGACAGATAATAACAGCAAGAAGGTGCGATGATCAACTATGAAAGGCTTGGTTCTTCTCAGTGGCTCAGGGATCCAAAGCAATCCCAACAGACTTTGGACAGAAAATGCCCTCCGCAGCCAGAAAAGAACTGAGGAGATTGAATGTAAATCAACACATGCTACTTTCACTTCTTTTTTCTGCTTTTTTCTCTCTCATGGTTTTCCTCTTTTGCTCTGATTTTTTCTCTCCCAACATGATTCATAAAGCAAAGCATACTAAAAATATGTAAATTTACTAGAAAAAAAAAGACAGCTGTATAATTTTTTTTTTTTTTTTTTTTGCTGGAGTAACTGGGATTAAGTGACTTGCTCAGGGAAGTGTTAAGTGTCTGAAACCAGATTTGAACTCAGGTCCTCCTGACTTCAGGGCTGGGGCTCTATCCACTATGCTATCTAACTTCCCCTCAGATGTATAATTTTTAAAAACCAAGCTGTAAACATGGTAGATTCACAGTTTCATAGGCAATCCTTTTTCATCCTTTTTGTACAGAAATATATCTATGTGGATGACTGCCAAGCCCATAATTTTTTTTTTTTTTTTTTAAGGAAGCAACTGAGGTTAAGTGACTTGCCCAGGATCACACAGCTAGAAAGTATTAAGTGTCTGAGGCCAGATTTGAATTCAGGTCCTCCTGACTTCAGGACTGGTGCTCTGTCTACCGCACCACCTAGCTGCCCCTAAGCCCATAATTTTTAAATAATAAAATATTTAATTAGGTGGGAGATAAAATGTCAGTACAAGGAAGGAGTTTTAAGCTAAAAAAAAAATTAAGGAGGCTAAACATACCACAAAGAAATCAAGAGCAGAAAAGCGGCTGGGTGAGCTGTGCTCATATAATAAAAATGACAATTCTACCTAAATTGGTCTGCTTGTTCAGTGCCACACCAATCAAACTGTCAAAACATTATTTTATAGCGCTAGAAAAAATAATAACAAAATTCATCTGGAAGAACAAAAGGTCAAGAATATCAAGGGAATTAATGAAAAAAAAATAAAGATAAAAGAAAAGATAAAGGAACAGGATTCATATGTACAAAAATAATTATAATAGGACTTTTTGTTGTAACAAAAAATTGGAAACAAACCACTTGTTCTCTGGGGGATGGAATTCCACCGCAACACGGTCCCATGAAAAGACTGCATCTGAATCCAGGCTCTGCCTTTACTACTTTGTGTGCTCTTAGGTGAATCATCTGCCCTCCTTACTTTAATAAGGGGGTTAGTATAAATAATCTCTAGGGCCCTCTCCAGTCCTAAGCCTATAATGTTATGATCCTAATTATGCTTTGCATTTTTTCAAGATGAACTCATAAAAGAAAGTCACGGGGAAGGAGCAATATTGGCAAACCCAAGAGGACATGTTGGCAAGCCACTTTGGACTAAAATGAACACCAGTGGGGAGGGACTGTTTATATAAGTCCTTAGTAGCTGAACTTTGCTTCCCAACCATTTTACTGTGAATTCTGGTCTTAAAAGAAATGAAGATGAAGATGAAGAGAAGAGAACAGAGAAGAGAAGAGAAGATTCCCAGATTAAGAAAATCCAGGAACTTAAGTGCTGAACTTGTCTCTGTAAGACTCAGGTTACAGAGTTACAGTCAATGTATGACATCTCTTGGCAAAAAAGGTAATAGACTTAGGATACAGACTAAGATAGATGTTTTGGATATGGCCACTTTGGGAATTGGATTTTTTCTTTTTTTTTTTTTTAAAGAGCTTTTTATTTTCAAAAAATATGCAGAGATAATTTGTATTCCAAATTTTTTTCCCTCCATGGCAAGTAATCAATATATGTTAAACATGTGCAATTCTTCTATATATATTTCCACAATTATCGTGCTGCACAAGAAAAATCAGATCAAAAAGGGAAAAAACTAGAAAAAAAACAAAATGTAAGCAAGCAAAAGAAAAAAAGTGAAAATGCTATGTTGTGATCCACATTCAGTCCCCCCATAGCCCTCTTCTGGATACAGATGGCTCTCTTCATCACAAGACTATTGGAACCGGCCTGAATCACCTACTGTTGAAAAGAGCCATGTCCATCACAGTTGATCATCACATTATCTTGTTGTTGCCACATACAATAATCTCTTGGTTCTACTCACTGCATTCAACATCAGTTCATGTAAGTCTCTCCAGGCTTTTCTGAAATCATCCTGCTGATTATTTCTTACAAAACAATAATAGGGAATTGGAAATTTAAAAAAAAAAAAGTAGATTCAGATTATTAGGACTTTCTTTTTTATTGTCCAGGGCAGTGCAGAGAAAACAGCTTTTTGGTCATTGAAAAAAAAATTTAATTTTAAAAAATGTTTTAAAAGATGAACAGAACCTCCAGAAAGAGGAACACAGGGAGTGAATGTGGATCACAACATAGTATTTTCACCTTCATTGTTGTTTACTTGCTTTTTTTTTCTTATTTTTTTTCCTTTTTGAACTGATTTTTCTTGTGCATCATGACAATTGTGGAAATATGTTTAGAAGAATTGCACATGTTTAATCTATACTGGATTACTTGTGATCTAGGGGAGGGGGATGGGGGAAGGAAGGGAGAAAAATATGGAACATAAGGTTTTACAAAGGTAAATGCTGAAATCTATTTTTGCATGTATTTTGAAAATAAAAAGCTATTAAAAAGACAAAGATAATGATTTCACAGTAGTTTTACGGTAGTAAAGAACTGGTTCCTGTTGGCTAAGAAATGGCTAAACACACTGTGGCTGTGTGATGGCTGTGTGTGTGAAGTGGGAAATTACTGCATGGTATAAATCAAGTAAAAAGATTCCAAAGAGGCTGGGTGGGCTGTGCTCATATAAAAATGACAATTCTACCTAAATTGGTCTGCTTGTTCAGTGCCACACCCATCAAACTGCCAAAATGTTATTTTATAGCGCTAGAAAAAAGAACAACAAAATTCATCTGGAAGAACAAAAGGTCAAGAATATCAAGGGAATTAATGAAAAAACTACAAAGGACTTAGCAGCACCAGACTTAAAGATGTATTGTAAAGCAGTGGTCATCAAAACCATTTGGTACTGGCTAATAAATAAGATTATTAGATCAGTGAGATAGGTTAGGTACATATGACAATAATCAACGACTATAGTAATCTAGTATTTAAAGAATCCAAAGATGCATGGAAGGTCTTAGGAAGGTAGAGCTAGGGAAAGACTCTACACAATGACAACCCTGTAAATAGAAAGAATAAATCACAACTGAACCCTGAAGAATTATAGTGACCAAGAAACTTGACTCAAGAAAAGAGCTGAGAAAATGGACTGCCCTGCTTTCACTGCACGGGGAGGGGACTTGTAAGGTGGGAAATATTACATATGATGTCAAATATGATCATTGTGTTGTATAGCTTAATGAAATGCCTTTTTTTGTTCTTTAAAATTTTTTTTCTTATAAGAAATGGCACACTAAATTGAGTGGGAAATAGAGATAGTAAAAAATTAATATTGAAAACATAAATCTGGGAAATGAATATAAACTGCTTGCATTTTTGTTTTTTTTCCCGGGTTATTTCTACCTTCTGAATTCAATTCTCCCTGTGCAACAAGAAAACTGCTCGGTTCTGCACACGTATATTGTATCTAGGATATACTGTAACCTATTCAACATGTAAAGGACTGCTTGCCATCTGCGGGAGGGGGTAGAGGGAGGGAGGGGAAAAATCGGAACAGAAGTGAGTGCAAGGGATAATGCTATAAAAAATTACCCTGGCATGGGTTCTATCAATAAAAAGTTATTAAAAAAAAAAAAAAGAAAGAAAGAAAACATAAATCACCATAAGAGAAGGAGGGGGCTGATAATATGGATTAAGGAAAGTGATGATCAGAAGCAAAACACTTTTGAGGATGGACTGGGTGAAAGGAGAGAGAGTAGAATAAAAAAGGAAAACAGGATGGAAGGAAATATATAGTAATCATAACTTAAAATTTTATGGCAACTTTCTCCGATAAAGGCCTCATTTCTCAAATTTAATTATTTGTTTTCATTTGTGCAAATATAAACATGAATGGCCTTCCTCAAGTATAATTCCCCTCATGCGCCTCTCCATATCCCTCTTCCTGCTCGCAGGCCAGTCAGGTTTAAGACTTACTTGGTTAACTTGTGGCTTTTCATGGCTACGAGGAATTCCCTGAGGATCTCCGGACTCTGGTGCCTGCAGGGTGTTTTGGACAGGTATTTCATGGTCTGGAAGGAAGGAAGGGAAAGGTATGAAACAAGGCAGGGAGCTCGGGAGAGTCTCCAAACCGGCCCGGCTGCTTTCTCAAGAGCGTCTGAATCAGGGGGTCCCATCCATCCCCGTGTCTAGCACGCTCGTGCCCTGGCACTGGCCAGGATAATAACATGAGATGCAATGACCTGAGAGAACTCACAGATGGAAAGCAAGCTGGCCAGAAGGCCCGAGGGCTAGAGAGAGTCACCTGGACCAATCCCCTAATTTACAGAAAGAAAAAAAAAAAAGCAAGTAAACAACAAAGAAGGTGAAAATACTATGTTGTGATCCACATTCAGTCCCCAGGTTCCTCTTTTTGGATATAAATGGCTCTCTTCATCTCTTAAAACATTTTTTAATTTTAAAATTAAAAAAAGTTTTTTTCCATGACCAAAAAGCTATTTTCTCTCCACTGCACTGATTTTACTGAGAATGCATCATGTAAGATTTGAACTCAGATCTTCAGACTTCAGAATCATGGTACCACAATGTGTACATGGGCTATGGAATCCTTAGTTTAAGGGTAGAAAGAACTTAAAAGATCACACGTTAAACAGGAGCGGACTGAAGTCCAGAGCAGGGAAGGGTTTGGCTCAAAATCACGTGGTGGAAAGGAGCAAAGAAAGGATTAGAATCCAGTTCTTTGCCGGGATGGTGACGAGGTCTCTTTTCCATTAATTACATTTCTCTCCAGGGTAATGGCGAGTTTAAGGGCCTCCAATTTTATCTATTTTTCCTGTGCCCATAATTCAATCCAAGGGGAAACAAACACCCAAATCCTGGCTGGTAAGCACAGCTGGAGGCGCTCTCCCACCCCCCATCCCCCTACCTCCCCCCAGGCACTCAGCTGGTCCAGATCTGAAGCAGTTTGAACCTCGTTCTTCCTGAGACCGGCACAGACTCAAATGCTGGATTCTCCCCAAACTGGAACCTGAGGAGGGGGAACAGAGATGTCCCACTCTGGGATGGGAGCCCTGCTCACAGGCTTCGGGGCCTGCCACCGGCTCCTTAACACCTGTGTGACCTCGGGTTCATCCCATCAAAGGCTCCTCCTCTGAAGGAACCAGAGGAAAACCTGGGGAGAAGCCAGTCCCCTCACGCTCTCTCCTGGGGCCTCTGAGAAGTTCCCAAATCTCATTTGTGGCCCCAGCACCTGGAAGAGGGCCCTGCACACAGTAGGTGCTTAATAACATGCTTCCTGGTTGATTAGCGTGTGTTAAAAATAGGGCTATTTCTCCAACTGAACCCCCTAAAAATGCTCATGATTCTTCTTAGAGACACCCCCTAAAACTCTTGGTTATACGAGTTGACTTTGTGTATACTTATATGTGTCCCCAACAGACAGTCAGCCCTTTAAGGTCAGGGACCGTCACTTTTGTGTCTGAACTCTCACTGCCCAGCAGGGTGTTTGGCACACAGTAGGTGCTTGATAATTACAGACCGCTAAGTGGCACAGTGGGTCCATCACTGGACTTGAAGCAAGAAAGCCCGAGTTCACCTCTAACCTCTGACATTTGCTCAGCTACGGACCCTGAGCCACTTTCCTCAACTATAAAACAGTAATAGCCATAACAACAGGGGATAATAATAGCACCTAACAATAACATTTCCTTTACGTTATATTGCTAGTATAAGCAAAATTATATATTAAATAACATATAATAATAATAATAATAGCACTCCCAGGATCACTGTAAGAATTCAATGAGGGATTATTTATAAAGCATTTTTGAAATCTAAAAATACTATTACATAAATTCAAGATGTTATTATCTTTGTTGTTGCAATGATCATTATGTTACATATATGCAGTTATTTTGTTATATACATGTCATGTTATAATTTATGTTACATAAATGTTACTTAATATTGTTATAAATTTCGATTACATATAATCATATCAGCTGTTATATAGCGTGTATTCTTATATTATCATTACTATTATATTATTGTTGTTATGGAGATTACACATAATTTGTTGTTATAGAATTCTTGCTGCTCTTGTCACTGTTATATATTGTATATTAATTATATTATCATTATCAATGTTACATATTCATATTGCCTGTATAACTTGCTATTCCATATGATTATATTATCATTATTGTTACAATTATATTCTGTAGGATGTGTTTATATAATCGTGTTATATATTATTTTTATTATATGCCTTACAATTATATGGTCAGTGATATTATTATATAATTATTGCAGTTGTTATTGTTGTGCAGTTGGATTATAAATATCAGCGATGATTTTATGATTCTGGCTGTTGTTATTGTTGCTATCTGAAATTACACTATTGTTGCTGTTACAGCATTGCAGCGTGCCCATAACTCGGGTCCCAGCGTTTGGGGCACCTGGCAGCTTCCCTACTGGTCAGTCCCTGAGGGGACGATGGCCCCAGCGGAGGCTCCATGGGCAGCCCGGCTCCCTTTCCGCTGCTTGCCAGCCCTTCGGTTCTAGCTCTCACAAAAGCCTGTCCCCTTGAGTGACCCCAAAGTGTCGGTCAATCCAGGCTTGCCCAGCTCCCCCGAAGCTCGGGCAGGGGGAGGGGGAGACAGGCAGGGGATAAAGGAGAAAGGCCGCTTTATCTTCAGACCCCGCCCGGCCAGCCTGAATCTTCCATCATCTCCCGGCTGGCCCCCCTAGAACAGAGGCAGGTTCTCTCTCCGACTTTAACCTCACCTGCTGTCCAGGTGAGGGAGGAGTCCAGAGAGAGAAAGCTATTCCTTGGACCAGGCCCATGCAGCAGCTGCGGATGGGTGGCTTCTCATACAAGCCCTCCGCTGTGCGGGGGCCAGGAGGGGTCAGGAGGAAATCCCTGAGACCATCTCAAGGGACCTCAAAATGGGGCGCGGTGATGGAGAAGTCAGGGACAATATGGCGCTCCAAGACCCGCCCTCACCCCCCATCTCCCTTATTCTAGTCTCCAAGATCACCTGAACTGAACCGGAAAGCGCGGAGACCACGGGGCCCCTGAAAATGCAGCTGAATAAGCAGGACACATCTTAATGCAATTAACTGACAAAACACAAGTACGCTCCAGGTCGGCGCGTCTGCTTCCGCCATCCAGAAGACTGGAATTGGGAGAACAAAGTGCGACATGTGTCCGCGCCCCATAAACTGCCTCCCTGTTCACCCACCACTCTGTGCCTCAGTTTTTCTGCTGTTAAAATGGGGGAAATAGTTGGCACCTTAAGCAACAACTAAGTCTAAAAAGTGCTTCCGAGCCAGTGTTGCTGGAACCAACTGTACCCAACGAGCTGATTGTTAAACTTTTAACAGGAGCATTTAAATCTCAGAAATTGGAAAATGCTAGAAATTAGGATTTAATTTAGGGTTTTGATGGTCTAGACTTTAAAAAGAAAAAGAGGGAGAAAAGAGGGGAGAGGAAGAAGAGGAACAGGGGAAAGGAGGAAGGAAGAAGAGAGAGAAGGACGGAAGAAGAAAGGAGGAGGAGAGGGGAGGAAGAAGAGGAACAAGGGAGGGAAGAAAAGGAACAGGAGAAGGGGAGGCGGGGCAGACAGACAGACAGACAGCTGGACGCCTCACCTCGTACATGATCGTGTTCAGGTTCTGCTGCCCCGAGCTGTGCTTGCTCTTCCCGCTTTCCTTGCGCTGCTCCTTGAGGTCTGTGAGTAGCTGAAACACCTACGTTTGGGGGACAGGAAGGTTTTGAGGGGAAATCTGGGGCCGTGACCCAGCCACGATCTCCCCTGCCCCACAAGAGGCCTCGTCCCACTGCGTGTGAACCTCTGGGGTCTTTGAAGAGGAAGGCGCCCTGGAGCTGGAGTCAGGGAGTGCGACCTCCAGCCTGGCCTGGGGCACTGACCGGCAGGCAGAGCCTGGACAGGCGCCTCTGTGTCCTCATCTCTTAAAGGAGAGAGAGAACACCCCAAGTGGAGCCCTGACGCCATGTCCGAACCCCCCAAGTCCCTGCCAGGATTGCTGTAACTCTGTGACTGTCAGCTCTCCATGGGAGGCTCCCCTCCCTCCCTAGGTCTGACTGTACATGGAGAGCTCCACAATAAGGCAGCCCCTCCTGGGTCACTCCCCCTTCAGGCACCCCAGGGAACGTCACCCATAACTCCCCATCTCCCACCCCCCCATCTCCCACCCAAACTCAGCTCATGCCCGATCTTCTCCAGGAAGCCTTTCCTGACTGGATTCAGAACCAAAAGGACCTGCCCACAGCTTAGGAAACCCTGGCGAGTCTATCAGTCTCCTCGAGCCTCAGTTTCCCCATCTGTCCCTTCCAGCTCTAGAGCACACATACTAACGACCTCGGGGGCTCATCTCTCTCATCCCAAGGTGGCCTGGATGACCCCTGACCTCTAAACCCTCTCATTCCCAACTGCTGTGGCCGGAAGAGAGGGATTGGGCCGAGTGACCTTCAGTCCACCTGAGGTTTCAGACACAAACCCTCTCTATCCCCTCGGGGATCAGGCGGCCCCAGGGACCGGGAAGCCTGTCAGATAATCCAACCCAGGGCCAATTACCTCGTAATTGCTGAGCAGGGCAGCATTGGCATCCTTCCTGCAAAGGAAACAGAGCCGTAAATACAATTAGCATCCCAGCAAGAAAAATAAATGGGCCAAGGGCGCAGCGGGACAGGCACGGAGCAGGGGCAGCAGGGAGGGGAGCAAGCAGAGGCAGGGTCCGAGCCCAACATGGTCAAAGGAGAGAAAGACCAAGGCCAAGGACAAGACCGGGAGCCCAGCCTCCGGACAAAGACAAGGACAAGACCGGGAGCCCAGCCTCCGGGCCAGGAAGAGCCAGCCTGGAGCCCAGCCTCCGGACAAGGACAAGTTCAAGGCTGGGAGTCCAGCTTCCAGAGAAGGACAAGGACAAGACCGGGAGCCCAGCCTCCGGACAAGGACAAGTTCAAGGCCAGGAGTCCAGCCTCCGCTCCAAGAAGAGCTGGGGCCCAATACTCCATCTCTCTAAGCTCTGCCCAAATCTGACACCCCAAGCCTCAGAGAAGGTGCCGACCCCAACTGGTGGAGGGAGTTCTTCCCCTGGAAGGTCTTGAAACCAGTGAAAGCACAGGCAGAGTCTCTGGTCTCTGTCTCCTATGTCTGCTCAGCCTCATCCCAACTGAAGGACTGGGACTGATGGGTGGAAGGACCAAAGAGAGTCAAACTTCCTCCTAAACTGAGGCTCACAAGTCAATGCCTAACGGAGAGTTCCGTTCCACGCACAGAGCGAAGGGCCCTAAGAGCCTGGTTAATCCAGGCATTCGTTTTACAGAGAAGGAAACTGAGTCTACCTAGACTTTTCCAAGGCCACGCAGGTCATACGCTTCAGAACAGTGAGAGAGAAGGGCTGCAAAGAGACAAATTCAGGAAAAATGTCCTGACGAGGAGAGCTCGTTTAACTACGCTTGTCCCCTTTTCGGTGTCAGGGCTCACTCTCCCTTTGGCAGGCGAGGAGAACCTGTGGACCTTCTCAGAATTATTTGTAAAGCCTTCAGAATGGAAGGAAATGCTAAATATCCAGGAGAGGTTGGTAAAAATAAAGATTTCTTTTTATCCATTCATGGTCATGGACCCCATCCACATGCTCCTCAATAATACCTATTAAAAAGTTAAAGTATGAGGGAGGGAGAGAATTTGAAACCTGAAAAGTGTTTTTAAAAAAGAATACATGTAATTGGGGGGGGGGGGGAATAAAATAGCAAATTAAATAAATAAAAAGTGGAATGCTCGGCCTTTCCCCTCGCTGGAGGCTGGATCTGCTCCAGCTGTTACGGAAGAAATTTGTTTCCAGGCGTCTGTTGGATGAGACAGCTGCTGAACTCCTTTCCAACTCTGAAATGCTGTGATTCTATTCAAGTGTTGGGATTTCCTGAAGTCCCAAGTTGGGATTTCCTGTAGTCCAAAGTTGAGAAATGTCCAATTCTGTCACACGTCCGGGGGAGCATGCAGAAAATGAACGAATGGTCTGTCACTATCCCTGTCACATCAAGAGAAAGTATGGAAGGTCCCTGGCACGCTGAGACCCGAGACTAGAATATGAGCTCCTTGGGGCAGGGAATGTTCCATTTTGGTTTGTGTTCCCAGAGCCTAATAATAATGCACGGAAGCTGATAAACACTTGGATAAATGTGAATTGAATGACTCTAGGATAATATCTGTTCTGACCAATGAGCAATGAACTGGACCACACATGGGTCCAGTCCATGGTCTTGGGATTCATCACTACAGTACGATCCACCCTCTGTACCAGCCCCCACGGGTGCCCCATGGCCTCTGGACCCTAAAAACGGCTGGTTGTGGTAACACATCACTGCTTCAGGAAATCAAAAGCAAGACATACAAAGAACCACCTTCCTCCCAAATGACCTCATTTCTGATTCATCCTTGGAATAGAAAGATGAATTTCCAAAAAAGCCCTCTCTGAACAAAAAGATCTAATTAGTGTCCAGAATGTACATTCATCTCAAGCTGAAAATGGCTAACCAGATCCTACAGCTTCTTCTCTCATTAAATAATGTAATTCAATTTCATGGAAAGGCAGGCAGTCCAATAGACTGAGGACAATCTGTGAGCCCTAAAATACTTTGAATGATGGCTCTGTTCGAAAATGTGTTCTCCCAGAAGAAAGAAGGTTCCTCCTGCCAAGGGAACCCAAAAATATGTGTGTATGTGAACCAAAAAAATACATGTGCATGCGTGTGTATGGTGTATGTGTGTATGAGTGTGTGTTTGTATTTGTGTGTAACCAAAATATATACATGTGTGCATGTGTATGTCTGTATTTGTGTGTAACCAAAAAAAGTGTGTGTGTGTGTGTGTGTGTGTGTGTGTGCCAAAAAAAAATGTGTCTGTGTATGTGTGGACACAAAAAAATAAATGTGTATGTGTGTGTATATATGTGTACACCCACACATACACCCACACACATACACACACGCAGTTAATCAGTTGCTATCCTTCGTTCTTGAGGAAGACTAAGATGGCACAGCTTTGTTAGTCGAGTTACATTGTGTCCGACTGGGGCTGATCAGACCAATACAAGCTTGGAGCGCTCTGCCACAGGTCGGGCACAGTAGTCCCTGTGACCTCTGGGGGCTTCTCTGTGCACATCTCGCGTTTCCTCGGGCTCATTCCATTCTGCTTTGCTCACAGAGCTCAGCACCTTCTCTGAGGAGGGCGCGCCACATTGGGCGGTTCTGGGCCAGCGTCTCCGTATCACACAAGCGATCTGTATGTGGATATGTATGGATATGTATGTGTATGTGCGCACATGCATGTATACGTACACATCTACACACACACACAGAAGAAGCCATGCTCCAACTTGGTGCAGTAAATGAGCACAATATTTGGTCCTGGAGGAACCAGGTTGGAATCCAACCTCAGACACTTACGCTTAATTGTCATTTCCCTCAGTTTCCTCCTGTGTGAAGTGAGAGTACTAGAACAGAAGGTCTTCCCAGCTCTACATCTACAACTACGATAATAATAACAATCAGTATTCATCGGGTACTTTGATGTTTGAAAGCACTTTCCAAGTTCTCTCATTTGACCCTTACTGCAACCCCAGGTAGTAGAGATTAATATCTGTGGTGTTCTTGTTCTTTTTTATAATATAATGGTTCTCTGGGAGCAGATTTCTTGGGGAGGTTTTCTGGAGGCAGCCTTAGTTTCAGTTCAGAGTAACAATCACTCCAAATACAGCCAGCTAATAAAATCCAAACGTTTATTTCTTGTCTCTTTCCTTGGGCCCGGTTAGCTTTCTTAGAGGCCTCTCTGCTTGCTTCCACGAGCTCTTGCAGCTTGTCCTTTGCCTCTGCTTTCTTCAGTCTCCAGACAGCACAAAGGTAGAAGATGGAATGAATCTGACTTCTCCTCTGAGAGTGGGCTTGTGGGCTTCTGTATCTCCCAGAGTGCTCTGTGGCCCTAAGAGCTTCTTGCTTATATGAGCTCTCTAAAGGTGTGAACACAAGCATTGTTTCTATCAGTTCCACTTAGTACCTTGTTTCAAGTTCTGGTCCATAACATCTCCTTGTAAGATCAGATCAAGGAGACTGAAGCATGCTAAATTAGATAATTATTGTCTTGATCAACTCATGACTTAACACTTTGTAAGGATTCCAACAACTCTCCAGGCCCCTTTACAGATGAGACAGACAGAAGTTCAATGACTTTCCTACTCCAACATTATCCACTGCACTGCCCAAATCTATAAGGATGATTTTCCCCCCATTTTCCCCCATTTCCCCTCTGATGATGTGTGGCTCACAGAACTCTCTGGGAAAGCATGAACTGTATGTACATTATATCATATGTTTCTTGATGTTACAGTTAACCTATTTTTCAGGTGAATAAACTGAGTCTTAAAAAGGATAAATGGTTTGCCTACAGCCACAGAGGGTGTCTGAGGATGGATTTGAATCCCAGATTACAAGTCCAGCATTTCCACCACAAATCATCTTCTTTCGGGCCACATCAAGATCAATCCTGCTGGGCTCAAAAGGATTGATATCTTTACTGGATCTAATTAACAGGAAGTCAAAATTATGTTTTCAGCCTCATTTCCCCAGGGTGGGGGCAAAGAAAGAGAAGCGCTAGGGGCAGTCGGGAGCCCAGTGGACAGAGCACCAGCCCTGAAGTCAGGAGGACCTGAGTTCAAATCTGGCAGACACTTAACACTTCCTGGCTGTGTGACCCTGGGCAAGTCACTTAACCCCAATTGCTGCAGTAAAAAAAAGAGAGAGAGAAGCACTTGATGGTGGGGTGGGCTCTGCGTGTTTCTGGATGATAAAGGACAGATGCTCTGGTCCATATAGATCAGTGGCAGTCCATAAATAAATGAGGTATGTATTACACTCACATACAAGTTCTGTATATGAGATACAGACAGAGTGGAAGCGATTTATAGCTGGACATAAAAGAGGAGGGAGAACAGAGACCGAGAGGATGCAGGGAGAGGATGGTCAGCAAAGCCAAATGAGGAAAAGGGACCACGAAAGGCTCCATTCCTGAACAAGGATTTATCAGAAAGCACCTTGCCCCGTAGGACAGCCAGGTGGCGCCATAGTGCACAGAGCATCTGCTCTGGAGCCAGACTGCTCCTCCTGAGAGAAAAGCCTCAGACAGTTACCGCCCGCCTCAGTTTCCCCATCTGTCCAACGAGCGGAAGAAGGACATGGCGAGCCATTCCAGTATCTCTGCCCAAAAACCCCAGACGGGGTCACCAGGAATCGGACTCGAGCAAAGGACCGAACCGACAGCCTGTGAACCGCTGGCCCGACCCCAGATTTCTGTCCTTCGAGCTCTGGGACTGACGCACTTATCAGTGCTCACTGACCAAGACCCTAGACCGAGAGCTGGAGGTGACCTCGCAGATGACTCGCACCCAGTCCAACTTCACCCCCAACCCCCAAAAACACTTTAGAGAAAGGAAACTGAGGCCGACCCGATTTAAGCGATTGGTTCCATCAATTAACAAGCATATTTGTTGCGAACTTGGAAAGAGAAACAATGTCTGCTCTCAAGGAATCTACAAAGTATCAAAGTATACAAAGTATACAGATTTATATCTTCCGTACACACGCAGGATACATATAAAATAAAAACATAGTTAGGGAGGGTGGGCACCAGCATGAGGGGATCAGGGAAAAAAACTTCTTTCTTTTAGAAAGAAGTATTTGAGAGGTTACCTTGAAAGAGAGGAAATCTCGGGGGTGGAGGGGTAGGGAGGAGGAAGAATGAAGGGTATTCTAACTCCGGGGGTTACCAGTGCAGAGATGCCAAGGAGTGGAGAGAAGCCGGTCTGGCTGGACCCAACATGCGCAAAGCGAGATAACTTATAATGAGGATGGGGGAAACAGGAAGGTCAAAGGTTCCAAAAGTCTTTAAAAGTCAAAGAGGAGTTTCTCTTTGATCCTGGAGGCAAGAGGGAACCTTGGGGGGTTACTGAGTATGAGAGAAAGGAAAACCCCAGGCTGCCGTGGGGAGATTCGGGTGAGAGATGAGGAAGGGCTGAACCTCCTGCTGTGGAAGTGGGAAGCCCAGATGTGAGGACTGATTGGACAGAGGGCCACCCAGGAGAAGTCTGAGGCGATGACCCGAGGATGCCAGAAGAACAGCGGTACCTTCCACAGAAATGGGGAATGGAGGAGAGAATGAGGTTTGTGGGGAACGGTAAAGACAAAGACTTGGGTTTTAGACAGCTGGGTACGTGATGGTGCAGGAGCATCCAGTTTGAAATGTCTAGGAGTGGAACTTAGAGAGAGATTTCTTAGGAGGTATATATAGAGAGAAAGACAGACAGATGAATAAGACTGACGGATGATTGGATGGACAGACAGGTGGATAGATAGATGAAAGGTAGATGGATGGATGGATGGATGGATGGATAAAAAATGGATGAATAGAAATAGATGGATGAAAAGGTAGACAGAAAGATAGATGGATACATAGATACAGATAGATGAATGAAAATATAGGGAGATGGATAGATAGATAAAAAAATGATAAATAGAAAGACAGAAAGGCAGAAAGCTAGATAGATTGATTGATCTGAGAATCACTACCATGATTATTAAACCCATGGAATTAAACCCAGGTCACCAAGCAAGAGAATATAGAAAAAGAAGAGAGCCATGAAAGAGCTTTGATTGACACTGATCATTGTGGGCCATGACATACAGGAAGAACCTGCAAAGGAGATTGAATAGGACTGAACACAAAGGTAAAAAAAGAACCAAGGAACTTGAGTCAGAAAAAAATCTAGACTAGAGGGAGAATCTAGGGAGAGGGGATCCTCAGATGCTGGGAAGAGCGAAGGTTACACTGGTCTCAATGTCAGAAGCAAGATGTGTAACCAGGTCCTCAGATTCCAGCCAGGCGGTACAATGGATAGGACACCCTGCTTGGAGTCAGAAAAGCCCGAGTTCAAATCCAGCCTCAGACACTAGCTGTGGGACGCTGGACAAGTCACTTTACCGTCTGCTTCAGTTTCTTCATCTGTAAAACAAGCAGGAGGAGGAAAAGTCCAACCACTCCAATATCTTTGCCAAAAAAAACTCCAAATGGGGTCTGAAAACTACTAAATAATAACAAAAAAAAAACTGGAATTCAAGAAGCATGAAGTATTTCCTCCTAAATTACTGTTTCCCCATAGTATCAAGAAACAGTAACAAGATACCGAGTAGCTAAGTGGGTGTCAAATCAACAAGGAAAAGATTGAACAAAAGAAAGGGGGAGCTACGGGTAACCCTAGAGAACTTCTAAATTTAGTTCTCTATACCATTAATTTTTTAATCTTTGATAAAGATGCACTGGCTCCGGCAGACAGGTTTTATAACCCATCAGAAGAGCGGTGTCCAGTGCGAGCAGCTCCACTATCTTTAGATAATCGCCAGGTGATGTGGAGAGATCCAGAAAGTGGTGAATGGAAGGGACCAGATAGGCTAACTGCTTGGGGAAGAGGGTTTGCTTGCATCTCTACAGGTGGAGAAGGAATCAGATGGGTGCCGACGAGCCGCATTCGCCTTGTCCATCGCAGAGAGACGGAGCAGACCTTTGAAACAAAGGAGAAGACCCAAGAAATATCGGGTGGTTCTGTTGCTGATTGTGCTCACCATTGAAAGAGCATGGCTGACAATGAGACTGTTAAAAGGACTTTTAAAAACTTTAGGAATCACTGGATTTCCTAACACTAAATGAAACTGTTTTAGTTCTTGAAAAACCAGCAAGAATCATTGGATTCCTTCAGATGAAAAATTGTTGATGAGACTTTTGCAGTACTTCAGAGCTTACAGGAATTATTAGATTCCTGGCACATGAACTAATGGACAATGGATTCCTTATGGACTATTTCTAGGACTTATGGACATGTGTAAATTTTCAGGATGATTCTTGTTATCTGTTACATTACTACTAGCCTGTGTTATATTGCTATGTGCTATTGTAAATTATGTATAATGCCTCCCATATTGATGGATTTATGTATAGCATGTATATCTGTTTCAAAGTTCTGGCCCATATTAATGGATTTATGTGTACTTGTTTCTAGTGAGCCCCTTCAGAAACCCCCTAATCTAATCTGACTTCCTATTTCTTTTGGTGTTTTCATCTCCCTTCCTGAGGTGTCAGGGAAGGCGTGATCACCTTTTTTGGGGAGTTCTCACCTCCTTGAGAAGTCAGGGAGGTCATGACCATCCTGTGTTTTAAAACAAAAGAAAAGGGGAGATGTTGGAATCTTTACAAACTACTAACTCATTAGAGTTGATAGATTATTGATCTGCTCTTACAAGAAGATGTTTTGGGCCAGACCTGAAACAAGGTACTAAGTAGGACTAATTAGTACAATGCTTGTGTTTACACCTTTACTCATCAGAGTTCACAAGTATAGAAGTTTCACAAAGTAAACTTTGTAACTTTGTGAATTCACACCTCGATCAACTCTAATGAGTTAGCAGTTTGTAAAGATTCCAACACTGAGCTACAAATAAAATGGAATATTATTGCACCAGAAGAAACCATGGGAAATTGAGAGAAACATGGGAAGATGTGCATGAAGGGATCCAAAGGGAAACAGAAACCGGAAAAGAACACCCCCTGTATCCTGAAGGCTGGGTAACCAATAGGTTGAAACTTGGAGAGGGGAAGAGCCAAAGCATCTGCTTTCTTAAGGTCGAGAGGAGGAGGGAACAGGTACAGAATATGGCATACACTGTCATCCAGTCACTGTGCTAGTCCGTCTTTACTTGTTTGTTTGTTTTTCCCCTTGTTTCAAGGGAGAGCTAAATGGTGGGAGTTAGGGAGACATTTGAAAAAGAAGACACACAGATACTCTAGGCTTAAGTGACTGTGTTCCTAGTGGTGACACGCCGTGGGCATGAATAACAAAGCGTCCATCTGGGAAGACTTCCTGGAAGAGGCGACTCTTCAACTCTGAAGCACATCACAAATTTGCATCCTCTTCCTCCTCCCTATGTGTTACCTCATCAGACCTTCCTGGAGGTAGTTCAGAAGAAAGGCACAACCCGCAGTATCAGTGAGTCACTCTCACCCTCAGTTTCTCCTCCTGTAAAAGAGGGAGAAGCTTGACCCACAGCTACCTCAAAAGAGTGCTGTTTACTATGAGATTATAGAGTTAATTCCATTTTAAAAGCATTTTACTGCTATCTATTCAGATGCCCCCATACAAACTCTGTTAGGGTAGATAGATGATTCCCATTTTACAGATAAGTAAACTAAGACAGAAACCAAGTAGCTTTCCCATGGCCACAAAAGTGATGGGGGAACATGGGAGAAATCTAGCCACATCATTCCTCTAACAACAAAATATACCATCAAACTAGACTCAAGGCCTGAGTTCAAATTCCAACTCAATGTTTACTAACTACATGACCCCCAGCGATCATTAAACAAACTCTTTGGGGCTCACCTGCTGACATAGAATGAGAGGAGTGGGCTGTGCCCCAACTAGCCTGATCCATGGTCACGTGACATCCCTGACTGGAGGAAGTCTAGCCACCCCTGTTCTAAAGCCCCAAGCTGAGAACCCCTAAGAGGGAAGAACTCCTCCTTCTTCTACCCTCTGTGGGTTCAACCTCTAGGAAGCAACAGTCCCTGCTCACTTCACTAATTTCACAATCAGTCCACAATCATCTCACAAAGTTGTGAAATAAGTCAGAACAGGAATATTTTTACTCACATGGAAAAATAAACCCCCAACCGTGGCCTTGAAATCTGACCACCACCTGGTAAGGACTAATGATGGTGACCAGGGAGGGTCCAACCTCATGGGTGGGTCCAAGACAGGGAAAGAGCCCAGAAATGGGAGAAGGGAAAGCCAAATCCCAGCTCGCCTAGCCCAACCCGGGCTTGCTTCCCAGAACTGCATTCCCTGGGCACCTCCTTAGGAAACCCAACCACCAACACCCAAGGCTTCGGTCTCCCTGGTACCAGACAAGGATGTTGAGAAAATGCCGAAACTAAGTGAAAACGGAAACAAAAATCCCTTACTTTCCCCAGACGTGTCACTTCATTCATTCTCTAACTGGGCAGGGCTTTGGGTTTTTCCAGAGCTGCTTGTAGGGCCAGATTTCCAAAAAGCCACTGGCAGGGCAGGGAGGAGACACCAGCATCAAAGATTCAAAGCTGGAAGAGCCTTCAGAGGACATCGAATCTGTCTCAGTTCAGAGGGGGAAACCGAGGCCCAGGGAAGTTAGCTGACTTGAGCCACCCTGCTGGTAAGCATTTGAGGCAAAGAAACCAAAACTCAACTCACTCTACCCAAGAAGTCCTTCCTCCTAGAGACCGTGACAAGTAGAAAGACTTGGACATCTTTTCTCTTTCTTACTAAAGGAGATAAGAATCCATCTACTTAAGGAGTTTACTTACTAATATGCCCCACAACCCTGGGGGGAAAAAAGGGTTAAGACTCATTGAGATCAAGGTATGTTTTCATGTGTGGGGATCTCTGGTTTCACTGAAGTGGGCACTCGATCCCAAAGGTTCCCAAGTCTTGTCGCCCCATGCACCTCCTGTAAATAAAGCCCCACACAGCCTGGGGCCTTCTTGCCTCTCATGGACATCCAATTTGCACCATGGACTAGGGGCTGCCTAGGACATGTCCTGAAGGAACCTCAAACTCAATAGCAACAAAACCAAACTCATCCCAACTTCTCTGTTCCTGCCCCTCCATCCTCGTAGTCGCTTTGATATCCAAACAGAATTCCTCTTCTCCCTCAACCCTCATATGAAATCAGTTGTCAAATAACACTGAAAGTAAGAATTTTGATCAAAACAACGATCACCCATGATCACACAGATAGTGAAACATACAACCGATCTCCTCACGGAGGTGACGTCACTGACCACAGACTGAGATACACATTTCTTGGACAGAATCAATAGGGGCAATTTGTTTTGCACGACTATACCTATTTATTACATAGGTTTTTTTTTTAATTTTTTCCAATGGAAGAGAGAAAAGGAAGGGAAAAATACATTTCTGCCATTTTTAATATTAAATTTTAAAATGTACATTCTATATCATACACAGTAACAGCAATGTTATACAATGATCAACTGTGAATGACGTAGCTCTTCTCAGCAATACAATGATCCAAGACAACTGCAAAGAACTCATGGTGAAAAATGCTGTCTACCTCAAGAAAGAACTGATGGAGTCTGACTACAGATTAGAGCAAACTTTTCCACAACATGGTGAATATGGAAATGCTTTGCATGACTCCTCATGTTGCCTATTCTATAAGGATGAATGTTGAAATGATCCATGTATATATTTTGAAAATAAAAACCTTTGCATTTGGGGTTAAGTGACTTACACGGATAGGAAATGTTACGTGTCTGGGATCACATTTGAACACAGGTCCTCCTGAATTCAGGGCTGGTGCTCTATCCATTGCACCACCTAGCTGTACCACCTAATTAAGAAAAAGGAGATTAAAAAAAAAAAAAAACCTATTCCCACAGGACCGGAGAACATCCATATTGTCCTGCATTCATGGGCCTGTCAGGGGAAACCTGAAAATGATTATACTGTAATCTACCCTCCCAATTTGCAAACTGCATTCCTCACTCTGAAAGTAATTTATGGAACCTCTACTGGATCTCTAAAACTTGCCCCTAGATCTGCTTTGTTCGACTCCAGCAATTCACAATTTAGAGACCAAGACAGAAAAATTCTGTTAAAACAATTTTAAAGTCTTTGTACAAACAAAACCAATGCTGGTAAAATTAGAAGAGAGGCAAGTAAATAGGAGGGAGGGAGGAACCTTTGCAGTATGTTTCTCTGAAAAAAGCCTCATTTCTAAGGTATGAAGAGAACTGAATCTCAAAGTTCCAAGAACATGAGCCATGCCTAAATTCATAAAGAGAAATAAAAGGAAATGAACTGGATGTTTTCAGAGGAAGAAATCCAAGATATACGGGGAGGAAAAAAAGCTCTAAATCACCAATCATTACAGAAATCAAATTAAAACAATTTCTGATGGCCTTAATCCACTGGAGACGGAAATGGCAAACCCATTCCAGTATTATTAATATGGACAGTATAGTTCAGACAACAACAAATGGACAATATTCATCCAATGGGCAAAGGGGGGAGGGGGAGGAAGAGGAGGAGGAGAAGAATAAGAAAATAAGAAACAGAAGGGGTTGAGAAAGAACATTAATACATTATCGGTATCACAGTGAATCATCCAGTCTTTCTGGAAAGCAGTTTGGAGTTATACCCAAAAAAGTTGTTAATTTATACGTACCCTTTAACCCAAAGAAACTACTACTAGCTCTATTCAAAGAAATCAAAGAGATCTGATTTTTCTTGTGCAGCATGATAAATATGAAAATATGTATAGAATTGTACATGTTTAACATATATCGGATTATATGTTGTCTAGGGGAAAGGATGGGGGGAAGGGAGAAAAATATGGAACACAGGATTTAGAGTGAATGTTGAAAACTATCTTTGCAAATATTTTAAAAATAAAAAGCTTTTATTAAAAAAGAAAGAAAGGAAGATCAAAGAAAGAGAAAGAAGGCCCAAATGTACATAACTATTTATAGCAGCTAATTTTGTGGTAGCAAAGAACTGGAACCTGAAGGGGTGGGTGGTTGAACAAGTGTATATGAATGTGACCAAATAAGAAATGAAGCAGGGTGTGGTTCCAAAAACGAGCAGTAATTAATACAGTGAAATGAACTGAATCATTTCATAACAAAAATACGGCAAAAATGGCCCAGTTCTAAGGTTCAGCAGCTCTCAGAATCCAGTGATCTCAATTTCAGGGGGCTCTCCGGGGAACATGCTCCCCACTCCCTGAGTGGGGCCATACATATTGAGTATGTATTCCCAGGATGAGAATGTTTGGTACAAAGGCTTTTTTTTTGTTCTTTTCTCCACCAGAGCAGAGGAAAGATTTTGGCTAATTAAAAAACTTATTTAAAAATATATCCAACGAGGAAGTTTCGGTCTTTGTCAGCCCTTTGATGCTGGGTCCATTAACTAGTGCTTGCTGACTGATGGATTTTAGGATGAGGAAACTGAAGCTCAACAGTGGAGTGTCAGGTCAAGGTCGGAGGCCACAGGGAGCCCGAGTCCTCAGTGCTCGAGACAAGTCAGCAAGACCCGAAGGCATGACGCCGGACAGGTCAACAGCCCCTCCGGTAGCCCAACCCCTATCCCACCCCCACCCCAGCTCTGAGGGTTATATAAAAATGCCGATAAAAGGGCCAGTGGCCGTTGTCTGGAGTCCAACGTCCGAGGTTGAGGGGAAGGGAGGGAGGGGGGGAGGGGAGAGGGGGGAAGAGGGGGGCGAGGTGCTTTGGTGGGCCGGTGGGAGAGAGATGAAGCTGAGTGCAAACACGCCTGGCCTTTCCCAGGTGTTCACGCGCCCTACTCCCACCCTCACCACCGCGGCCCACGCGGGAACGAAAGCACGGACGCACCTTCTCCCTCCCCCCCCCCCCCCGCAGGGACCGTCTCTGGCCTTACTCGGTCTCCCCAGCACTTAGCTCAGTGCGGGGCACATAGTAGGAGCTTAATAAACGCCTACAAATGCACGCGCCTGCAAGTCTAGAAATGCGCGCGCGCGCACGCACAAACGCACGTGTGCACCCACACGCACGCACAGACACACACACACGGGCACATCCCAGCCGGGGCCTTCCTCTCTCATCCCACTCACACTTCCATCGCGGATCCTCCTCCTCCTCCTCGCTCTCCCACGCTCCGGAACCCGGGTTCCACACGGAACTGTAGGCCGCGGAACCCGCCGGGGGGCAGGGCTTCGGCTTTGCGTCACGGAGCAGCCCAGCCTCCGACGCGCGCGCACGCACCGCCTGCCCGCCTGCGGATGCACGCAGTGCGCTCGCTTAGCTCCGGTCCCGGAGCCGCGGGGGCGCTTCTGTGTGGCGGGGGGTCCCGGAGGGCGCCCTTCGCCGTGGCCGCGGGTCTGCGGACTTGGCTCCCCGCGGGCAGGCACGGCCTCGCTTTGACCTCCCCCTCCCCCCTGGGAGCTGGATCGTTCTTGTCCCATTCATTACCGCCAGCCCTAGATGCCCCATAGAGCCCGGCACACGCTGTCAATCAATCAATCAAGTTTTTAAGCTTCCGCCCTGCCAGGCGCCGAGCTAAAGTGCTGCCCGTTGTTGTTGTTTGCCTCCTTCTTCAAAGGGCCCTCTGACGTCCGGGAGCGACGCCATCCCACGCAAGGGGCAGTCCCGGCCTCGCCGCCTGCTCCGGGGCCGGATCCCCCGCATTTGTGGCGAGCTGACCGAGTGCTGGGCGCTTTGTAAATATCTGAGCTTCCCAACTACCCCCGCGAGAGCTGCTCTCATCCCCGCGGGACGGGGAAAAGCTGCAGATAAAGGCACTGTGCCTCGAGTCTTACGCGGCCTTAATCCCTGTTGCCTCAGTTCGGGCTGGGTAAGAAACTGAAGCAGAGAATGGCCTCTTCTTACCTAGTCAAAAAACAAAAACGCAGTTCGAGAGGGGTACGCTCGGGGTTTCTGGCCAAAACGGAAGCAATCACTGTGTATACTCACCTCGGGACCTCAACAATGACCAAGTGAGGTCCGGACACGAGAAAAGGCAAAACTTACTAAGTGCTTATCGGTGGATTGAGCTTCCCATTCTAGTACTTTGCACCAGTGCGAGTGAGAATGGGGATAAGAAATACTCAATTACAATTTTTCAATCAATCCAATTATTAAGCACCTAGTTTCTTCCGGGTGCTAGGTACCAAAACAAAGAAGAAAAGCATCCCTACTCTTAATGATTTAATTGGTTAAATAATTAATGCTACAAGGTAGCAGTTAATTTGATCAAGAAGATATTGACTTGAATGAGCTGCGATAGGTAGGTAGACTTGGATTTTAAACTCAGTCTTCCCCTGTTTTGGGTCAGAAAGTCATCCTATTGAAGGACCATTCAAATAAATATGCCCCGTGTCTGCCTTGGTTGTCTCACCCTTTATGGTTTTCTCAATAGAAAACTCTTGGAATTTTATATCCACTTATAGAAGTCGATAGATATCTCTTCCTCATTTTCTGTGACCATATGTGACCAACCATGGGGTGGCTTCTAAATTACTAAGTGTTTGATGAATGAATGGAAGATCTTATTTATGTTTATCTCTGCCTTTTAAGGATAAGTCTGGATTTACACAGGTAAGCACAAAAGTTGTTCCAGAATGGTTTTCTGCACATTTGCTTTCTTAGATGAAGAATCTGTGATTTAATCAGTGAGAGGAATCAACGCAGAAGTGATTGAAAGATCATTCTGGAGAGTATTTGGAACTATAATAACTATCTTTAACATGTACTATAAGTGTCTGAGGTCAGATTTTAGGGCTAGTGAGTTATCCTAGCGGCCTCAAGAAAAGCTTTTTGTAGGTGGCTCAGGCTTGAAAGGAGTTTGAGATTCCCAGAGGTGAGAAGGAAGAAGGGAGAATTTTTCCAGATTAAGGATAACCTATATCTAAAGAGATGATAGAAAGTCAAGAACGGGAGGAAGCAGAAGAGCTTGGCTCCAAGTTAGACTGTATGGTGGACAGTAAAGTGAAATCAGTCTAGAACATCCATTGGGAGCAAATTTGGGTCTTTGGCATGGCGATTAGAAAGGGCCTCGAAGGCTAAACTGTGAAGTTTGGCTTTTTTCCTAGAAACAAGAGGGAGCCACTGGGACTTCTTGAACATCATGATGGTATCAAGGACGTCAATTTGGCATCCATGCAGAGAACAAACTGGGCAGAGGAGGCAGGCCAATCAGGAGGCTTGTTGTAACATTAAATCCAGCTGAGTCAGGTCCACGACGATCAGGAAAAAACAAGTCCCCAGGAAGGGACAAGCTGGAACTGACCAACTGCCCCCCGGTGACATTTTGTAGATGGCGCAATAATCGAAGGGCGTTTTCACTGCACCCAGAACCGTAGTGTATGCACAAGGGGTTCAAAGACACGACCCCTGCCCCCGCTGCTTACGGGCTAAGTGTTCCATGCTAGCTCTGAGGTCAATGCTCTGGCGAGGAGAGGGACCGACCCAAAGCCCCGGCCAGCAGCGTGGATCCCGCATCCCCAGAGGGCTATCCCTGTAGGGGGGTTTGCGTGAGATCTTGGCCAACGGCAACTTTCAGAAGTCTTACCCGAAACAACGTGGAGTGGGCGCAGAACCTTGGCCCGTGCCCTACTTAAAGAAGAGCAAGCTGACGCTGGGCATAGAGAATAGGGCACGGAACTGGGCACGGGAGGGCAACACGGTGTGGGGGAAGGAACTCTGGACTTTGAGTCGGACGAGCTGGTTCGAATCCCTGGTCTTCTTGTCTGTATCTGCATAATCCTGCGTACGCCCCTTCAGAGCTGCATGCCTCAGTTTCCCCATCTGTGAAACGAGGAGGGCAGCCCTCTGAGGTCCCTTGCAGCTCGGGATCTGGGATCTGAGGAGGAGGCGGGGTCCGGCTCCATGCAGATGGGGAGGGTGGGAGAGGGGCGTAGCAGCCGGGGAGGAGCCGGTGGGGGGCGGGGATGTCATGAACCCGGGGGACATTTTCCATCCGGCCTGAATTCGCACTCGCGAGCGGGCAGTCAGATTTCATCACAGTCCCGGCTCAACAGTTGGCCACACAACTATGGGAGGCGCCGGGTGACGCTCGGGGACAGGAGGCGACCCACTGGAAGAGCAGGTAAAGCCGCTCGCCCCACCTCCGAGAAGAGAAGACCCTGATTGGTGTAGCGCCAGAGGAGGCGGGGCCTGGGGCGGGACCCTGGTGACGTCATTCTCCCGGGGAAGGAAAAGCCTCGGCTGAGGGACTGGGGTCTGAGCAGAAGCTGTTGCGTCAGGTGAGTCGGGTTCTGTCGGCGCCCTCCGGGAGGGGGTGTGGCGCGGGGGCAGCGGCGTGCTGCCCTACCCTGCCCTGGCACGCCTGGCCGGAGCTCGGGGCTCCCCGATGGCCGGGGGCACGGGGCGGACGGGGGCTGGCGGGGGGGACCGGCCCGCGGCCACGTCCCTGTGCGGGGGGGTGGCGGGGACCCCGCCTGGGGCACCTGGGGCTGTCTGCCAGGGGTCGGCTAACCCACCACCCTTGTCTTCCTTTCCAGATCATCCAGGGTCCGAGATCAGCAAGGGAAAAACCTTGTCCGAAATGGCATCGGAGGTGAGCCTCTCTCTACTGCATCTAAGACAAAGCTGCCTAAACTTTGCCCACTCGAGACCCTTCTTCCCGAGAAATGTTTAGGGGACCCCCGGGTAGAGAGACACATACAATAGATATACAAAGCAACACTTGCTGATGACGAATCATAACCTCCCCACGGCCACATTCATTTATACGAACAGATGCTCCGATCTAAGACCCCTCCCGCTCCCCCTGCTCTCCGACCCTCCCTTCCCTCCACTCCCGAAGAGGCTGGAACAAAGGCGCCCCTTATCCCCCGACTTTTCTCCTGGGAAATGCCGAAGAAGAAAGAGACCGTTGAGAGGAAGGGGCAGTGGGAGGGCCACTGACCCCTGGAGAGCTGAGGAGAGAGAGAGATTGCCCCCCACCCTTTTTTTTTGCTGAGGCAATTGGGGTTAAGTGACTTCCTAGCTAGGAAGTGTTAATGTCTGAGCCCAGATTTGAACTTAGGTCCTTCTGACTTCAGGGCTGGTGCCTTCACCACCCAGCTGCCCGAGAGGTCCTTTCCTTTTGCCTCCTGGCCCCAGCTCATCCTGACTCATTTTCCCTCCCTTCCCAAATCACAATGAGATGATGCCTTTATTCCTGAGATCTGCGGAAGAGCTGCCACTACTCTTTCCCAAACCCTTCCTTCTCTCCCATTGATTCCTTATCTTATCGTCTCACTTGCTTAAAACAGCCCCCAGTTAGGTGAAAACTCCCAATATCCACCTGTGGAACTGCACCATCTCCGGCATTGCCGGCACTGCCCCTCCCTACTTCATGCTTTGCTCTTTTACTCTAATCCCCAAATCTTCTGGCCCTGATACCCAAGGGAGCCTGGGGATCCTACAGTTCAAAAATTGTCTGGGGAACGGCTCTCTAGGGGAAGGGAAGGGAAAAAGAATGGGAGGAAATAGCAGAATGTATTAAAAACTAACCAGCCCTGCGCTCCACCTTCTCCCATAGTAGCAGAAAAAAAGCCGAGTTCCATCTCCCATTGCTTACTATGTGGGACCTTAGCCGCTTTTCCCCTAAGCCCTCTGTAAAATGAGGGGGTGACCTTTGCCGTCACTTGTAGCTTTAAATCTATCATCTAATCTCCTAGGTTCAAACCTTGGCCCAGCCAGTCACATTGGACAACACCTGTCCTGCCCCAGCTCCAGTCAAATGAGGGGGTTCTATTTGCCCAATTTCTTAATCCCATGATGCTTTTCATGCCTCCTTTTTTCATCCCCCATACCTTTTTCAGCTTTCCTTATTCAAGTTCTTAGATTTCCTTTGGCCAGTTTTGTTTTTCTTTTAACTTTCTAAGTTCCTAATTTTTAGGGAAATCCAGTGAGGGGGGAGGGTGGGGAGAGGCTTGTTCCAAAGAATCCAAGAGGGGCAAAGTGCAGAGGAGGGGAGAAAAGAGGGGGAGGGGAAGTCAGTAAATGAGGCAGAAACAACATGGAGCGGTGTCTCAATTAGTATCTCATGGAAGCTTGTCCCCGGCCACTCGGGGGCAATGAGGCCAAGACAAATGACCTCGATTTATCTGTCAAAGGGGGATAATAATGGCTGGCAGCTTCTAGGGGTCGGTGGGAGGACCACCGAGGTCAGGGTCCCTCTGGACTTTGAACCCTTGAGAATAGAAGACGCCACTTGCTATTTATGTGCTTGTGTGTCCAAGGGTGCTTAGCGGATGGAGCACTGACCTGGGAGTTAAAAGACCCAGCTCTGCTCTTTTTGACCAATCAGCTAACTGCTCCAAACCTCGGTTTCCTCCTCTCTAAAATGAGATGATGATGATGATGATGACGACGACGACAATGATGATCCCTTCCCTACCAACCTCCCTGGGTTGTTGTGAAGACCAAAAGAGCTAATCAAAACACTCTGGGAAGTTACAAATAGGATGCAAATTATTATTCTTCTCCCACTGACACTGGGCTAGCTGTGAATCTGCCTCTGGCTGTTATTTCAGCACTGGGAGGGGAAGGAAAGCAAAGCATCTTCCTGGTTCTTCTTTGGCCCTTGCGTGACCCAGTGTGGAAAGAACCCTAGGAGAACCTGAGTTCATATCCCAGCTTGCCTCTTGTCTGTGGGACCTTCAGCTGGTCAGGGCCTCCATTTAAATGAAAAAGGGAAAAGGGCTGGATAGGGGTTTTTAAGCTTAGAATAGATTAGGGGGAAGAGGGATGCTAATGAATTTGGATGGCTTCACTGGCTTTTTGTTTCCTTTAATCAAACTTATGTATGTTTGTGTATTTAAAAATATGATTCCGAGAAAGGGTCCCTGTGATGAGGTCTAGATTTGGGGAACCAAAATGAAATTAGGGTTTAATTGAGGTCTAGTGGCAGGTTCGGGGTACAGGGAGTCAAATAGAGCTCCCCTCCAACCTCTTTGGGTTCGGCGCAAGGATACGGAGTTAAATGAGGTCTAGAAGCAGCGAATTTTTTGACCCTAAAAGCTAGATTGATAAAAGAGGTTTATGATGGGGTTTGGAAGTAAGGTTAAAGTCTAGTTAAGGAAATAGGTGAAGATAGAGATAAGGAGGGCACCGGAAACAGGGTTCCAGCGGACAGAGGGTCCTGGCATGCCAGGGGTAAGGCTGCCATGTTTGGGACCTCTGCAAGGAGAGGGTTCCATCTTGGCCCTTTTATAATGGGAGATTTAGCTAGAGGGGCCTGTGAGTTGGCTCAGATCCAGTGGGGCTGGGACAGGTAGGATCTTCTATTGGAATTTAAAGGGACCAGAAATTGTGAATCAAAAGGTCAACTAGGAGGGGTTGGGAATCAGAAAGAAAGGAATAAGTCAATTCTTAAAGGGACCACACTCGCATCACCGAGGTGTCACCACACTGTCTTCCCAAGGCGCCCAGGACATCAAAAAGTGAAGAATCCCTGGAATAAGTGATTTCTAAAGCTCCACCCACTTCTGGTGCGCATTATGTGTCCTTTTGGAGCTCTGAATGAAAGTCATAGGATCACAAAGATTAAGCTGGGATGGACCTTAAGAAATTGAACTTAGTCATTTGGTAGATGGAGAGACAAACTATGGCCAAGTGATGGAAAATAGCCAGGCCAAGGTTGACGAGTCAGGACCCAGAGTCCTCTGGGAGGTTGTCCAAGTGCAAGGCTTTTTCTTTTTTCTTTTTAATTTGTTTTAATAGAGAAAGCTTTTTATTCTTTTAGGCAGTTAAGTGACTTGCCTAGGGTCACACAACTTCCATAAGTGTTTGAACTCCAGGGTCAATGCTCTGTCCACTGTATCATCCAACCACCTCAAGGGGTTCCTTCTTCTGAACCACAGTGGGATAGTACCTTGAGGACTCTCCTCCCCTTACCCCAAGATTGCCATTTGTCACTTCTAGAATGCCCCATTCCTTCCAAGCCCCTCTGACATGTCACCAGTCTGGGGGCAGAGAGATACCAAAGGCTTCTGGGAAGTTTGCAGTCTTGCACGCAGCCGCCCGATTGGACACTAGGGGTTGGCTGGGAGTTCAGAGATAATTGAGTTGCTTTGGAACCTGGAGGCCCTTAAGTTGTTGTTACTACTGGGCCACAGCCCTAGGCCAGGGTTGGCGTGAGTCATTTGGGAGGAAATGGTACCCATGGCTTTGGCCAGATTTCAGTCCCTAATAACAATCTGAATACTCCTAATTATTATTATTATTATTGTAAGACTTTTTATGATGCTTTAAGGTTTTGGATTCAAAACAGCAAGCTTGAAAGAGACCCTGTCCTCAGATAACTTATGCTGTACTGGGGTGGGGGTGAGGGAATACACAGAGAAAGATTGAGGCTGAAGGGAGGGACTTGGTGGGTGGAGACAGCTCAGATACTGAGAAATGGAGCTGAGGGGATAAACAGCCGCTAACTTTGACCTTCTTTAAGAGGTCTGGGTCTGGCTGAGTTCAAATCCACACCTGTGCCAAACTCCAATAAAAATGGAGAACTTAACCCTTCAGGGACAAATCGGCTTAGAAAATCACAAATTAACATTATCTATGTTTCATTGTATTTTTATTTATTTTGTCAGGTGGGATCATTTATTATATTTAATGAATATAATTTAATATCGATTCAATTAGTTAATTTTAATATAAATAATTTAAATATATTATATTCGATTATATTTTAATCTGCTTCAAGTAATTCTCTAAGTGACTGAAAAGCTGCTGACCCATATTGGTAGAGGGAATACCTCTCCTGGGACTTCCCCTTATCAATAAAATCACAGGTCCAGCCCCTATCCTTAAGATAAGGAAGCTCTTTCCTTAAAATAGGAAGGCAGTTATGGTAAAAAAGAAAGAATACTGCCTGTGGAATCAGAGGACCCAAGTTCAAATTCTGCCTTTGGTGCTTACTACAGGCTCCCACAAGTCCCTTAACTGTTCTCAGCCTCAATCTTCTCATCTGTGAAATGGGATGGTTTGATCAGACAACTCTGTGAATTCCCTTCTAGCTCTAGGGACAAGAGCCTGGGACAAGAAGTCTTTTGAATCTAGATCTGTAGTCCTATGAACCCGTAAATTGGGTAATAGAAAGGATTGTTATCCCATTTTACAGATGGGTAAAATGAAGCACAGAGAGGTAGCGTTATCTGTCCCAAGTCACACAGCTAGGCATCTGAGAAGGAACCAGACTTGAACTCGGCTCTCTCGCATATTTTCCTCCCATTCTTGCCCCTCAGACAGAAGGTCTGGTCCCTGATCTTGCTCCTCCAGCTGGGTCTGTGCTCACTGGCACGGGCTGTGCCCGCCCAAGGGCGCTGGGTTGGAGGCTGAGCAAGGTCTCTGGCAAATACAGAAGCCAGAGGCCCGGCTGCTTCCCTCTGACGATCGGCTCTCTGATCTGTTCTGGTCTGATCTGATCTGATCTGGTCTGTTGGAATGTTGACCCCAGGGAGGTCAGGCCCAGGGTTCCCTGCATTATTTCTCTTTGCATGTCTGGAAATGGAGAAATAAGGAAGGGGCCCAGTGGGGAGAGAGAAAGGGGCCGGGGCATGTCCATCCCCCTCCTGGGGTCTGTGGGAAGAGGGGCTCGCCCGGGGTGGTCCCAGTCAGGGGCCCGAGGTCCTAGGGTTCTGGACTTAGGCCTGCAAGGGACGGGAGAGCAACTAGACTGACTGCCTTATTTTATAGATGAGGAAACAGGAGGCAAGAGAGGATGTTAAAGGACCTGGGGGGGGACGGTGGGCAGCTAGTGATGCACCCCAGGGAGGAGGCAGAGAGGCCCGAGGGCAGGGGTCCAGGAGCAGAGTCCTGGGTTTGTGGCCGAACCCTTGGCTCACTCGGGAGCAGAGACAGCGCCTAAATGGGCCCCTTCTGCCAAAACAAGTCCCGGGCACCTTTGAACTTGGGTCTTCCTGAGCCAGCCCATCTTGGCTCTGACAGACTTGATGACCTCAAGCAGCTGAGCTAACTTCTCTAGACCTTTGTCTGTGCATCTGTAAAAAGGGGACAATCATACCCCCTCTGTCTGTCTCTCTGGGTATAGTGAGGACCAGAGAGAGAAAGGATGTGAAAGTTCTTTGGAAGAGATCACCCAAGTGCTCTACAGGCAGCAAATGGAAAAGTCAAGCTAACACACATCTTTCTGTCTCTCTGTCTCTCTCTCCTCTCTCTCTCTCTCTCTCTCTCTCTCTCTCTCTCTCTCTCTCTCTCTCTCTCTCTCTCTTTCTCTCCGTCTCTGTCTCTCTGAATCTGTCTCTGTCTCTCTCTGTCTCTGTCTCTGTCTTTGTCTCTGTCTCTCTCTCTCCTCTCTCTCTTTCTCTCCGTCTCTGTCTCTTGATCTCTGTCTCTGTCTCTGTCTCTCTCTCTCTCTCTCTCTCTCCCTCCCTCCCTCCCTCTCTCTCTCTTTGTCTCTTTCTCTTTTCTCCCCCACCCCTGCCCCATGTGTCAGTGAAGGCAATTTCATCTGGAAGAATTAATAGAGACTAACTCATTAGGATTGATAATTAAGCTACAATTCGGGAGGGGCGACAGAGGTTCCTAGAAGGTGCAGCGAGCGGAGTGTGGAAGGCGGGGAGGCCAGGAGGAGATGGCGGAGAATTCCAGAGCCTGGAGGAGAGGCTTTAACAGCCGGAGAATGTCATACTTGGTCCTGGAGGCACTAGGGAGTCGCTGCAGTTTATGGAGCCCGGGGGGAGTGAGCGGATTTGGGGGAACCATCCGAGCTCGGACCCCAGGGCTGGCTTTTGGAGGTCCCGTGCACGCCAGTGTGTAGTGATACACAGCAAGCTCTAACTAGGGGGCTGGATGGGGCGGCTGAGAGAAGACACGGCTGTAAAGCAGGAGACGTGTCTGGGCTCCCTGCGTCGGACCCGGCTCCCGGGGATTCCCACTGAAGTCTTTTCTGGCCCCGCTGGTGGACAGCAGCCCAGGCGCCAACGCCAGGCCTGGCCCTCGGACCCAGAGTTCTGGGCTCTGCCTCTGCCAGGGGGCGGCTGGCACATTGAATGATGGGAAATGGGGTGCCGGGAGGCGGAGCTGTGTCCCACCTGCAAGGATGCAGGCCCAGGCTGGGGGCTCCCTGCCTGCAGGCACCAACCACATCCCCTTGTCTTCCCGGGCAGAGCGGGAAGCTGTGGGGCGGCCGGTTCGTGGGCTCGATCGACCCCATCATGGAGAAATTCAACTCGTCCATCTCGTACGACCGGCGCATGTGGGAGGCCGACATCCAGGGCAGCAAGGCGTACAGCAAGGGGCTGCAGAAGGCGGGGCTCCTCACCAAAGCGGAGCTGGACAAGATCCTCCAGGGCCTCGACAAGGTAGCCCTCCTCCCCGCTCACGCCCCCATGTCCTCCCTCCCTCTCCCTGGGGAGAGAATCCCCCCACCGCTCCTCTTGGCTAAAGTCAGCGACTGTAACCCCAGGGGCGGGGGGGCACAATGCTCAGGGAGGGAGCCGGCCCGGCGGCTCCAAGGTTCGAGTGTCCCCACCGGCCCACTGGGCGACGGCCCCTCAGGGCCCCCCCAGGTCTAAGATCATAAATAGACACAGGTGAGATGCTTATGAGACAATGTGGGGCAACTGCTGGATTTGGATTCGGGAGAGCCGAGTTCAAATCCCTCCGTGTATGCAGCCGGAGGCAAAGCTTTGGCTGAGTTTCAGTTCCCTGCTCCCTAACCTAGGCAGAATGCTATTCCCACTTTCTACCTCCCAGGGGGGTGATGGGGAAAGCAGAAAGGTCAGCCGCCCTTACCCGGGGGGCTCCCAGGCCATGGCCGGTGGGTGTGGGGGGTTCTGGGGGAGGAGCCAGTCAGGAGCATTTATTAAACACCTACTGGGTGCTGTTTGCTGGAGGTGCTGAGACAGCTTCCATTCTGCTGGGAGGGCAGGTCCATAAGCAATAAGAAGACAGGGGGGAGCACTGATGGGGAAAGAAGAGGTGGGACGTGGAGAGAGCCCCCTGAGCAATCAGCCGGGGGGGCGGGGCAGTGAGGATCCCCTCCCCCCTTCCACCCGCCCCCTTCCCTTGACTCTGGGACTGGATGCCGTCCATGCAGGTGGCTGAGGAATGGGCCAACGGCACCTTTGCCCAAAACCCCAACGACGAGGACATCCATACAGCAAACGAGCGAAGGCTGAAGGTACGGGCCAGACCGCCCTCCCCCTCCCCTTGCCCTTGCCCCCTCCTTCCCTTCACGGAGCAAGCACTTATTAAGCACCAGCTAGTTGTGGAGGCTGCCAAGACAGAAATGAAACATTTCCTGCCCTCAGAGAAGTCCCATTAGGGAAACTCAATCAATATACAGGATATATATAAGGCAAATAGGGGAGACCATTAGCCTAAGTCTCCTTCGCTTCCCCATGTCCAAGGCCTTCCTATCCCATCCTGTGGGGACTGAGACTACCTGGGATGGGGTAGCAGGTCCATCCATCCACGGGGAAGGGAAGAACAGGGCCTGGTCCCGATGCTGGGGGGAAGTCCCCTTCTGAGCCCTGGCAGGCAGGCAGGGAGCCAACGATCGTCCACATCCCCTCTGAGCTTGCCCCCCACCCTTTGCAGGAGCTCATCGGGGAGACCGCGGGGAAACTGCACACGGGACGCAGCCGGAATGACCAGGTAGCCCCCTCCCCCACCCCGGGCTCGACCTCCCGTCTCTCGGCCCTGCCATCACCCACCCCCCAATCCACATCTGGTCACGGAGGGGTTTCCCCGCACCAGGCCCTGGCTCTCGGGCTGCACAGGTTCTGAGAGCCAGCCCTCCCTCTCTGGCAGGTGGTCACAGATTTGAGGCTCTGGATGCGAAAGTCCTGCTCATCCCTGTCGTCCCACCTCCGGACACTCCTCATGACCATGATGGAGCGAGCTGAAGCGTGAGTCCCCCTCCCCGTGAGACCCCAGAACCCTAGAACCTCTGAGCTCCAAGGGACTCAGACAACCGATGCTGAGGGTGACTGAGAGCAGGTGGGTGGGAGGGAATCCTGGGCTACCTCAGGGTCAATTAGTCTTCTGATCAACAAACATCTGGCAAGCTCCTACTGTAAGAGAGGCAGGTGCTAAGGGGAAAGACTGTTTCCTCTGGAGACAGATGACCTGGGTGCGAAAACTGAGAAGGTTGGACTTGAAAGGTCCTTCTGAAGTTGATTCTCTGAGCTAGGATCTGTGTATTTCCTAGAAGAACTCCCCCAACTCCTTCCCTTTGGGGAGAACTTGATAGGTGACCTTTGCTGGGGTACAGGAGCCCCCTTGGGAAAGAATAACGTGGGGGTTGGGGGAATGACCCCCCCAGTGTGCTCAGGCTGAGGTCTGGCTGCAGATCAGGGAGCCCGTGGACGCTGGCCCCCTCGGCGTCGCTCCCCCTTCCTACAAGGAGCCCGAGGGGCAGGACACCTGCAAGGTGTCAATGGAAGGGAAAAGTAGAGCTTCCTATCCCAGCACTGAGCTGGGAGGGAGGGGGAGGGGGAGAGGAAGGGGGACACAGAGAAGAAATCCTAGACAGGCTGGGACCCCAGAGTCCACTGCACTAAGGACAGAAAGACCAAAGGTCCCTTGCAGGGAGGGCTCCTGTTAATGTTTAAGTATCTCTCCCTTCTCCTGCTGTCCTAGGAACACAGGCCAAGGGGAGGGCTAGGCTGGGAACATCGGTCCTAATTTAGACTCGGCCCTGATTTTTGGATAGAGGGGGTCGGCTTTCCCAGTCAATTAATAGTCAACAAGCAAAGCGTTTATCAAGCACCTACTAGTGAAGGAGTGAGGATTTTTTTTAAACGGGCAAAATGGCGAAGGCAATGTGTAAAATATTGTACATATAAAGTAAAAATGGTATAATCGTCGTGTCCTCTCAGAGGGAAGGGACTAGACAGGGGATAGGAAGGGCCTCCTGCAGAAAAGGGGGCCTGGAGCTCAGCCTGGAAACCAGGGGATACAAGGTAGGCCTGGGGGACAGCCACGGCAAAGGTGTGGAGGTGGGAGACGGAGGGTTGGATATGAAGGCTGGCTAGTAGACTAGTGTGCGTTCAAGAAGAATGGAAAAGTCAGATGGATTTACAAAAGATTTCCACCAACAATTAATCCCAATACTTTGTAAGCTATTTGGAAAAGTAGGTAAAAGAGTCCCGCCAAATCCCTTCTACAACACACTAAGGCACCGCTCCCTAAACCAGGAAGAGCCAAATCAGAGAAAGAAAATCACAGACCAATCTCCCTAATGAATATTGTTGCAAAAATTGTAAATAAAATATTAGCAAAGAGATTATAGTAACCTATCAGTAGATAATACACTATGACCAAGTGTATTTATACCAGGGATACAGGGCTGGTTCAGTATCGGGAAACTATTGCCATAATCGACCATATCAGTACAAAACCAACAAATCATGTGGTATCTCTGTAGATGAAAAAGACTGGAAAAGATGGGAAGGGGCAGAAAGACCTCCGAGATATAATCCGTACCTGTTGTTGCCAGGAAGCCCCACCAAAGGCCCTTGTTCCTGTATTGATACAAGCCAGAGGGGTAGAGAGTGGGGGTAGAATGGTACCCCAGAAAATGCTGTACTTGTGTCTGTTCTAGGGAAAAAGATGTGCTCTTTCCAGGTTACACCCACCTACAGAGGGCTCAGCCCATCCGCTGGAGCCACTGGATCTTAAGGTAAGGGCTGGCTCTGGCTCGGGAAGATGCGCTCAGGGAGGAGGGCGCCCCAAACCCTCTTCCCAGCCTCTAGCCAGGCCTCTGGGAGTTTGGGGACCCCCAATCTCCTTCCACCCTGACCTTTGTTCTGTCCCCACAGTCACGCCGTTGCCTTGTCCCGAGACCTGCAGCGTCTGCTGGAAGTGAGGAAAAGAATTGACGTGCTGCCCCTGGGGAGGTGAGTGAGGGACGGGGCAGGAAGGGAACGTAGGGGCCATCCAGCAAAGGGGGTGATTAGACCGGAGGGGGAAACTGAGGTTGGGAGAGGGGAAATCGGGGAATCATAGACTCTGAAACGGAAAGAGAGCGGTGACCATTGTGTCCGGCCCATGGCGTCCAGTGCAACGAGCACTTACTGTGGAGGGTGATTACCACCGGTGTGGCGGCTCCACCCCTTGGGCCTTAGTTTTCCCCTCTGTTAAAGGAGGGAAGTGACTAGAGGGTCCCCGAGGTCAGCCTCCTTCCCGCTCTAAGGTCCAAGCAAAGGAACCCCCACTAAGAGACAGCCAGTAAGTGACTTGTCCAAAGTTACCCAAACCAGAGGCAAAGCCGGGACCAGAACCCGCTGCCCAGACTGCAGGAGAGCCAGATTACCGACCTTTCCCGGGTTATGGGCTGGGCAGGGCGTTTCCTGGGAAAGACGCTCTGGGACCAAGAGTAAAACGACCAAGAGCAGGGGGCTGTGGGACAGGGAGCGGGGGGCTGTGGGACAGGGAGGGGGGGCTGTGGGACCGGGAGCGGGGGGCTGTGGGACCGGGAGCGGGGGGCTGTGGGACAGAGAGTGGGGGGCTGTGGGACCGGGAGCGGGGGGCTGTGGGACAGGGAGCGGGGGGCTGTGGGACAGGGAGCGGGGGGCTGGGCTGTGGGACAGGAGCGGGGGGGGGGGCTGTGGGCGGGAGCGAGGGGCTGTGGGACCGGGAGCGGGGGGCTGGGCTGTGGGACAGGGAGCGGGGGGCTGTGGGACCAGCAGCAGCCGGTGGCCAGGGCTTCCACCTCTTCCTTGCGTGAGGGAGGAATCTCTCAGATTTCTCTTTGTTTGGGGGGCAGGGAACAGCCTCTCCTTCTCTCAGACGAGTTCTGGGGCCATGAAGGGAGGAGTTAGGGGCACCCACAGGGAGAGGGGAGTACTTGGGGAGGGAGGCCCAGATTTAGAGTAGGAGACTCAGGTTAAAGTCCTGCCTCAGACCCTTGGGGCAGATCACTCTCTTCATCTGCAGAATGGGCCCATGTAACTGATCTCCTAGGGTAGAGAAGAAAGCTCTAGGGATGTTAAGATGCTCTATTACCATGAGCACCGTTAACCAGAGTATCCCCCTGTTTTCCTTCCTTCTTCCCTCCCCCCCCTCGGCCTCCAGCGGGGCCATTGCCGGCAACCCCCTGGGAGTGGACAGGGAGCTGCTGCAAAGAGGTAAGCCCCACCCCGGGGAGGAGGCCCTTCAGCCCATCCCCTCCCCCAGAACCACAGCTCTGGACCTAGAAGAAAGCCCCAGGGTCTCTGAGACAGAGGGTCCTAGACTTTGGGCCCTTCAGAGGCCCGAGGGGAGGTGCCCCACGGTTACGGGGCAGATGCCAGCCTCAGTCCTGGCTCTCCAGCAAGCTTTGAGCTGAAGGGCAGACCTCCCACTCCCCTTCCCTACTCCCACCTCCTGAAGCGGGGACTTTGTTAACTGCCCCCTGGGGATACCGAGGCCCCCGGCCCAGAACACGGGGAATGAGTCACTCCCGTGCATTTGTCGTCCCCTCAGAGCTGAATTTCAGCGCCATCACCCTCAACAGCATGGACGCCACCAGCGAGAGGGACTTTGTGGGTGAGTGTTGCCCTCTCCACGGCTCCGGGCTCTTCCCCCAGCCTCTCTTCCTCTCGTGTCTTCCCCCCACTTCCTGTTTCATCAGTGACCCCCCCCCGACCCTTCCCCAAATCCCAAGACGTTCAGGGTCCGGGGCACGTTCCACTGTGGGCAGGAGGTGGCTGCTGGGACGGGGGGCGACCGCTCAGCTCCAGGACGTTCTTTCTCTGCCTGTCCCCCAAAAGCTGAGTTCCTCTTCTGGGGCTCTCTCTGTATGACGCACCTCAGCAAGATGGCGGAGGACCTGATCATTTACGGCACCAAGGAGTTTAGCTTCGTCCAGCTCTCCGATGCCTACAGGTGAGGGGGCGCCCTCCTGCCCCAGTCCCCGGCCTCCCTCTGTGGCGGCTGGGCCAGACCAGCCCGGACGCCTCCTCCCCTCGTGGGCCCCAGCGACCCTGACGGGGCCTGAGAGAGAGGGGAAAGGGTCCGGGGACCCCCGCCCCTCCTTCTAGAGAGAAGGAAACCAAGGCCCAAGGGAGCCCCAAAGTAGTAAGCACAGGGACAGGGCCTGAATCCAGGTGCCATGGACCCAAAGCAAGCTTCTGTCCGCCCACATCTCCCTCCATTTGGGAGTCCTCTGGGACGCAGGTCGAGGGGGCCGGTGGGGTGGGAGCCCCCCCATTTTAAACATGCGGTCTCTGTGTCTGCAGCACGGGGAGCAGCCTGATGCCCCAGAAGAAAAACCCAGACAGCCTCGAGTTGATCCGGAGCAAAGCGGGAAGAGTGTTTGGCCGGGTGAGGGGCGTCGTGGGGGGCGCGGGCCAAGAGGAGATGGGAGGAGCTAGAGGGGCGGGGGGAGGGGCTAGCGAGGGGAGGATTGCAGAAGATGCCGGGACCGGACTGGGATCTCCTCCCCCACCCCAGGCCCTGGCCCCCCGGCCTTGGAGTCTCACTGCCATCCTTCCCATCATGCAGTGCGCTGGGCTTCTGATGACCCTCAAGGGACTTCCAAGCACATACAACAAGGACTTACAGGTGGGACCGCTGACTGAGGGGTGTTCTACTTCCTCGAGGGCGGGGCCCCTTTTAGTGTTCTCTGTCAGCCAATAAACATTTATTAAGCACCTGCTGCGTGCCAGGCACTGAGCTAAGAGCCGGGGGTAACTGGAAGGGCGATTTCTGCCCCCGAGGAGCGGGGAGAGAGGCGTGTTGGAAGTCAGCAGAGAAGGGGGCTGCTAGAACTAAGGGGGGCACAGGAGATGCTTAATGAGTGCTTGGAGACTTGTTGCCTGATCCATGGCAGAGCCGGAGGCTGCCTTTCCCTTTGCCGGGCCCAGCATTGGGGGCTCCGTGGCCCACGCGGCTCGGACGCCCGGGGACCCAGGGTAGCGCCCCAAGGGCTTGCTCGTCCTTGCGTGGAAGCGTGTGGTTACCTCAGGGTGTGAGCTCCCTCCGGGAGCTGGGGCCCATGGATAGAGCACCAGTCCTGGAGGGAGGAAAACCTCCGACCTTAACCTGTTTGCCTCAGTTTCCTCAACTGTAAAATGAGGATAATTTGGGTCCTACCTCGCAGGGTTGTTCTGAGGGTCACATTCATAAAGTGCCTGGTATAGAGTAGTAGGGTGCTTACTACTTTTCCCTTTCCCTGGATCCTAAGAAAGCCCCTGGGCTCTGGTGAAAGGGAGAAGGGGGACCCTCTCGGACCCTGGGGGTAGGGGGAGGGAGAAGGTGCAGGGAGAGCCGGGCCCTCAGCCCTCCCCGCTAACCTGTCCTCCCCCTCGGCCCCCCAGGAGGACAAAGAGGCCGTCTTCGAGGTCTTTGACACCATGAATTCTGTGCTGCAAGTGGCCACCGGCATCATCTCTACCATGAAGGCAAGAAGCCGCCTCCCTCCTTACTGTCCTGGCGCACTCCCCCCCAAGTCTGCCCTGGGGGGCTGAGAACAAAGGGGTCACCGGAGAGGGTGGGGAAGGTGGACTTAGACCAAAAGCCCAGAGGCCCAGGGGGAGGCCCAGAGGCCCAGGAGGAGACCAGAGGCCCAGGGGGAGGCCCAGAGGCCCAGGAGGAGACCAGAGGCCCAGGGGGAGGCCCAGGAGGAGGCCCAGAGGTCCGAGGAGGCCCAGAGGCCCAGGGGGAGGCCCAGAGGGAGGCCCAGGGGGAGGCCCAGGAGGAGACCAGAGGCCCAGGGGGAGACCAGAGGCCCAGGGGGAGGCCAGAGGCCCAGGGGGAGGCCCAGGGGGAGGCCCAGAGGTCCGAGGAGGCCCAGAGGCCCAGGGGGGTGACCCAGTGGATTTGGAGACCAAGGATTCTGAACTTGTCCAGCTTTGAGCCAGTCACTCACTCTGTGGGAGCCTCTGTTTCTTCATCTGTAGATTGAGGGGGTTGGTCAGGATTACCTGCAAGTTTAGAAAAAGGCCTATTTTAAATGTAATCAAATTGACTTTTAAACAAATGTTTAAAATTTTTCTCATTGAGTATTTCCCAGTCACCTGTAAGAAAAGTTCTCAAGAGCCACTTTTATAATTGTGAGGCCCGAGGCCGCCCGTCCTTGGCGGGTGACAGGCCTCCCACAGACTTCTCCCCTCCGGGCTTTTTAATGCCTTTCCATACGTTTTACTGCAGATCAACAAGGTGTGCATGGAGGAGGCTCTCAGCCCGGACATGCTCGCCACGGACCTCGCCTACTACCTCGTCAGGAAGGGGGTAAGGGCCACGGCAAGACCCGGCCGTCACGGGGTGCGGAGGGCGGAAGCCCGGGGGCCGGGAGCCGGGGAACCAGGGAGATGGAGAGCCCAGGAGCCGGGGAGTTAGGGAGGGAGTCAAAGGGCCTGGGAGCCGGGGAGCTGGCGTACCCAGGAGTTGGGGAGCCGGAGAGCCAAGGAGCCCGGGCCACGGAGGGAGGCAGGAACGCATGGAGGGAGGGAAGCTGATGCCCTCCTTCCCTCCTTCTCTCCGGCCCAGATGCCGTTCAGGCAGGCCCATGAGGCCTCGGGAAAAGCAGTCTTCATGGCGGAGACCAAGAAGCTGGCCCTCAACCAACTCTCTCTGTCAGAGCTGCAGACCATCAGGTGCGAAGCCCTTCCTCAGGTCCCCGTAGCTCCGGCCCCTACAATGTCCTGTTAACTGTGGCCCCTGTAGTGGATGTGGTCGGTTCCCCAGAAGGAATGGCGGCCACAGATATCCCAGCACCCTCCCTGCCCTCCACGCCACCAGGGAAGGGCTTCAGCACACAGTAGGCACTTAGTGCATGCTGGCCGGAAAAGGGATGACTCCCTGGGGAGGACGGAGTGGGCAAAGGCACGGCCTCCAGAGCCAGAGGGCCCGGGTTCCAGTCTTGCCTCCCACTTAGGCCCCGGGCATCCTTAGCCGAGCCCCTGCCCGGGACTTCAGCTCACATGCGGCTCCGGGGTCCCCCTTTCCCCCGTTCTCGGGGAGCTTCCGGTCTGGAGCATGAGGAGAATGAGCAAGCCCCAGCTGTGGGCTGCAGAGGGCCTGAGCTCGTCGGGCCGGGCCTGGCCCTTTTCACCCAAGAAGCTTTGACAAGCCCCCTGTTTACAGGCACATAGGCTGGGCATAAACATCCAACATTAATCGCGACCCCCACATTCAGTTAGGAGACCCTCCAGGGGGCCGTGACCCACAGCTTAAGGAACTGGAATCTACCTTCGCTCCACTCTGGCAAAGGAGAAAGCCGGGGCCTTGCCAGAGGCTCCATTTCTGTGGCTCCGGCCCCCGGCCCTGCAGAAATATGGTCTCCTTTGAGCCTCTCACCTACCTGGGGAAGTGGGTGCTTTTATTATCCCATTTCACAGTTAGGGAAACTGAGGCAAAGAGGGGAGTGACCTGCCCAAGGTCACACAGCTGGTGAGTGTCGGGGGCTGGGGGCCACCGGCCGCCTCTGGGGGATGCAGACCCTCGTACTCCAAATCTAGGACTCTTTCCATTGCTTCCACTGCCTCCCAGAGGTCAGATATGGTCAGGAAGGAAGTGAGGCTTCCCAGCTGGGGGAAGGCCAGGGTAAAATCAGGGAAAGCTTCCTGGAGGAGGCAGCCTGAGCTTGGCCGGAGGCGGAGCACGGCTGGAGGACGAATGAGGTGACTTAGAAGGAGAATCTTGTCTGGGATCTCGTGGGGGACGAAAAGGAGGGAGGAGCATCTCCCCACCCCCAGCCTCCCACCTTCAATGTGAACTATAACTAACATTGTATCATAATACATAATACACACTAGACACGACATATAACGTGCATGCTACGTGTGCTGTACACACCCTGCTCCCGCTTTCCCCGCAGCCCCCTGTTCTCCGGTGACGTGAGCCACGTGTGGAACTACTCCAACAGCGTGGAGCAGTACAAGGCCCTGGGCGGGACGGCCAAGAGCAGCGTGGAATGGCAGATTCAGCAGCTGAGGGACTTGCTGCAGACCCTGCCCCAGTAGAGGCCCCAGCCGGCCCCTGCCCCACCTCGCGGAGCCCGGAGGCTCGGCCGTCATCCTGGTGAAGGCAGGAGGGGGGCCGCGGCGGAGACGGTGTGGGGCCGGGGGCAGCAGGGACCCGAGTTCAGATCCTGCCCCCGAGAGCTGGGACATCCGGGGCAAGTGACGTGACTTTCCAGGGCCTCGGTTTCCTCGTCTGTAAAATTCTAGTTCTGAATCTACAGGCTTACATTTCCCCTTTATCATAAAGCATTTCATGGGCTGGGGTGCGGGGGGACAAAGGAAAAGAGAGACGGGCAGGGAAGGGGCGAAGGCCCCTGAACTACCTCCCTTTCCTTGCTCTCCCCCCTGGATCCTCAGTGACTCCCCCACCTCATTTACTGCCCCGGCCTCTCCCTCGCCCCCAAATCGGAAAGCCCGAAGCCGGCTGTCGGCCCCGCGATTCTGGGCCCGCTTAATGGAATCGTGCACGAGCGCTCGTCACATGTCTCCTGTGGGCTCGGGGACGTACAGAGTGCAACAGTCCTGCCTCCGGCGGCTTCCGTTCTGTGCGCGGAGGCTGGGGAACAACGTGTGTCCGTCTGAGTATCTACAGATATACATCGGGTCAATAAAGGAGCATTTCAGTGCCTTCTGGGCCAGGCAGAAAATAACATGGACATCAATATCTAACACACGTACATGTGGAGATGGACAGCAATATCTCTGTAATATATATGGCATTATACACTATCTGCTATAATTAATAAATATACTATAGTATATATAGTAAATAAAAAATAATAAATATATGTTATAAATGAAATATATGGTGTGTGTGTTATATATGACATATATATGTATATGACATACAACTATGTTATCTGTTATATAATTAATAAGCATATTATATATGTACTATATATCACATAATACATACTCTATAGTATTACTATACATCATTTATACATATATTACATATTATATATCCACCATAAGTTACTATATGTAATTACTAAAAATACTCTATGTAATACATGCTATAAGTGACATAGTATGTATACTACTTATTATACATACACATACTACATATTATATATCCACTCCACATTACTATCTGCTACATATAATTAATAAATATACTCTAATATGTGCTAGACATGACATATAGTACTATACATGTATTATACATACACATATTACATATTATACATCCACTGCTACATATAATTAATGAATATACTATATCTAATACTATCTGCTATATATAATTAACAAATCTACTTTAATATATGCTAAGCATGACCTACAGTATACTATACGTGTATTGTACATACACTACATATTATACAGCCACTATACAGAACTATCTGCTACATATAATTAATATACTCTGATTATGCTAGATAAGATCTATAGTATACTATACCTGTATTATTCATGCATACACTACATATTATTATATATATTATGTGTAGCACTATCTGCTGTACATAATTATAAACACTATACATACCATGTGCCAGCCGGTCCAGGTGTGTGGGACCTGCGCGTCCCCCTCCCTTAGCCCCACTCCTTGGGGGCCCCGCTCCCCTTGGTCAGAAGTTCACAAAAGGCCCTAACTTCTCCCTGGAGATGGATGAGATCCAGGAAGGGCTGCATGGGGGGAACAGCCTTCTCCAGGTCCGGCCATGGCTGGGAGCTCAGAGGGGTCCCATCCCCCAGTTTTACAGAAGGGCAGTTTGCCTTCCCAAAATGCATTTCCTCTGAGAACCTGACTCAGGGAGTGTAGAAGAAACAATCCTACAGCCTGTTCACCCTATATTCTCATTTTAGGGGTGAGCCACTAGGAAGCACCATAGAGCAGACAGTGCTAGGCCCTAGGTCCTGAGTTCAAATTTAGCCTCACACTAGTTTTGAGAGCCTGGATATGTCATTCTACCCCATCTGCCTCAGCTTCCTTCTTGGTCGAATGAGCCACAGCAGGAAATGGCAAACCACGCCATGTCTTTGCCAAGAAAACCCCAGATGGGGTCACAGAGGGTAAAGCTGCATATCTTAGGGGTGCAACCCATATTCAGACCCAGGTGATCACCTCCAGTCAGATACCTCCCAAAGCTCTACCTCCAACCCTCGCCTCTCCTGAGCTCCAGAGCCCTATTTCCAAGCCTACCAAGGGTGGTGTAAAAAAGTATTTAATTTGCACTCAAGGCTGAGACGCTGGGCAAGTCACTTAATCTTTCTAGGACTCAGTCTACAATTCTGTAAAATACAGGAGCGGGAATATTTGATCTCTGAAGTCCCATCCACCACCAGACCTTTTACCCTACCTGGATCCAGCTTCCACGTCCCTCCATGTCCCTATCTGCAAATGAGAGGAAAGGTCCGCGGATCTCTCCTGGCTGTAAATCTAGGATCCTGCCTCCCTTCGGCTCTAGCTGTGTGACTTTAGGCAGCTAAATTAATTTGTTTGTATCTCAGTTTGCTGAGTATCCTTCCCTTTCCAAGGAGAGGCTCAGCAGGGGCCAGGCTCTCACCCAGCTCTGCTTTCTTTCCACCTCCACCCTCCCACTCACTTCCTAGGGTCTAATCCACACTGGTTTAGAATCTCACCCTTTTTCTAGAATCCCAGATTTAGAACTGGAAGAGATCTCAGAGATTGGTTATCTGCCAAACCCCTAGTCTGGCAGATGAGGAAACAGGCCCGGAGGATTAGGAATTATTTGCTCAGTGTCATCCAGGTCAAAAATACAAGAGCTGAGATTCCGAGCCAGGTTCCAGGGTGCTGGATCTGCACAGGGCCCCAGAATCCCCAGGATACATGTTTCCTGCAGAGCTGGTGACCACTCCCTTCACTCAGCTCCCAAAGCCGAAGGTTGGGCGAGGGGGGCTGGGTGTGCAGTGGGTGCGATCTGGGTCTCTCCCCAGCACGGCCCGTCTGAGCCCCCAGGGGACCTCAAAGAGTCTCCTCTCTCCTGCTCTCATTGGCTCAGGTTCCCATTGGTCATGTCCCTGTCACTATGAGTATCACTGATTAGCAGTCCATGTCCATGTAAGCTTTTACAGAGTGTTATTATTGGCTTTTGATAGTTGCAAAAGTACAAACATTTCCCCCAACACCTCTGTCTGCGGGGAGAGTAGAGTTAAATTTAGCATGGCTTCTATCGAACATCAGTCCCACAAAACTCACATCCAGATGAGCCTGGGTGATGGTGAGTTACCACTCGGACGGGAGCTCCAGAAGGTCACTCCTTGCTCCTCTCAGCGTCAGTGTGGTCTGGTCACAAAACCTCGCAGGATCCTGGAGCCTCGCTCTCCTGACCTTCCAAATTTCAGTCAAAATCTCCAGGTTCATCTCTAACTAAAACAGAAAGACAATGGATGAAAGACCCAGGCCTGTCGCCTTGGGAGAGAGAAGACCCAAGTCCTCTTCTCATATAGCATTCTCTCAGACCCCCATGGACAAAGGAGAGAGGAGCCCCAGGAAATACGATCAAGCCTCCTGTCCATGGGGCCTTTCTGAAGGCAGCCCATCCAGCTGGCTGGGCCAACAACCAAAGAGGCCACCATTCAGCCCAGGTTTAGCAGAAGAACCAGGTAAGGGCTGGCTCTGTGTGCTCCAGTGTCTCCCCAAAGCCTTTCCTTTCCAGATTATCAGACCTCTCCAGGCTCCCAGCTCTTACCTGTTTGGGGAATAGCGGAGCACACTGAGGCACTTCGCCCATGCACCTGGTTTACAGATGAATAATCTGCGTTAATATCTCACTTAGATGAAACTCTTCCATCTGGAAAAGCTCTTCTACCTAAAACACACCCAAGAATCAGGTGGGCAGCCCTCAAACAGCCCAAATCAATAAGGCAAGGTTCATGTACTCTGCTCATGGATTTCAATTAAAATCTATTTACTTTTGCTCAAAACAAAGTTTTTTTTTTAAATCTGGTTGAACAGCCTTTGAAAATTGGAAGTGGGAAGAGGCTGCTATTAGGAGAGATATACTTATCAGTAAGAAGTAAGGACTGCCAACAAAGAGACAGAAAACTTCACAAAGCAGAAATGAGAACCAGAAACCACATCAATCTGGGGCCATTTAGTGCAGGGTCAAGTTGTCTGTGCTTCCTCTAATTCTCTGGATATTTTGGGGAGACCAATGGGGTGCATGAGTTGAGTCACCCCCTTGCTCTTGCTACATGGGATCCCAGATCTGAAGCTGGAAGGGGATCTCAGAAGCCTTATATAATACAGTAGGCTCTGAAGACATCATTGTATTACAGCTCAGTTCAGAAGTTGAATATTCATAATGACAAAACATCAAGAAAAATTTATATTCTCTTCATCCCACTCTGTTTAAAATGTCAGAAAAATAATCAATTTGGAATTATGCAAGAAAATTAGCCCAGTTGCTCATTCCTCAGTTGCCCATCCTCATTACTGGGATGCTATCCCAAGAAAGGAAGGGAAGGAGGGAGCAAGGAAGAAAGAGAAAGAAAGAAAAAAAGGGGGGGGAGCGATGAAGAGAGGGAAGGAATGAAGGAAGGAAGAAAGAAAGGAAAGAAGGAAGGAAGAAAAATAAGAAATAAAGGAAGGAAAGGAGGGAGTAAAGGAGGAAGGGAGAAAGGAAGGAAAGAAAAGGAATGGAGGAAGGAAAAAAGAAAGAAGAAAGGAAAGAAGAAAAGGACGTAGGAAGGAACAAGAAAAGAATGCAGAAAATAATAGTTAGACTTGTGTTAAGTGGTACAGAGCAAAGAACTCAGAGTGGCAAGAAAACTGTATCTCCAAGACCATCATTATGTCAATAAAGATAATGTAGACAAGAACCCTAGCTTGATGTTTTGATGGTTCCATGATCACCTCAATCGAGTGATCCTTCCAGTGACGCAGATCACAGCCCACCCATGCCATCTTGTCCTATCTGACTGTTGTCTGTGCTTCCTCTAATTCTCTGGATGTTTGGGGGAGACCAACGGGGTGCATGAGTTGAGTCACCCCCTTGCTCTTGCTACATGGGATCCCAGATCTGAAGCTAGAAGGGGATCTCAGAAGCCATTTAGTCTGATCTCTTCATTTTACAACTGAGGAAACTGAGACCCAGGAAGAGTGAATGATTTGCCCAAATCATAACTCATTACTGCATAGTCAATCCATCAACAAACATTTCTTAAGCACCCACTATGTGTCAGGTGCTATGCGAGGGAAAAAGCAGAAGTGAAGCAGTCCCTGCTTGAATTCTTTTGGAGAAAGCGTGCCTGCATAGGAATCACAACAGATTACAAAGAATTAGGGGTGGGAACAGAGGGAAATAGCAACTACAATTCAAGGGAGAATTTGGAGCAATGGAGAATCTGGTACCTCTCTGTCTTCCAGCTGATGAAGTCCCGAATGACTAGGTCCTGTTGGCAGAGAAAGGTTGAAGTATTGATGGAATCAGTCCCTGAGGCAAACAGGGAAGGACATTGATGGCAATCATAGTCCCATCCTCTGTAAAGGTCATCCAGTCAGAAATCTGATTTATGTCAAGCCCCTGAGGTTAAATTTCCCCACAAATCTGTCCTTGGCTCAAGTTATCTTTGCTGAATCCCTTTTGGGGTTATGGTCTGCCATGACACTCCGCCTCGAGCGTCATTCCTCTCAAGTCCCCACCACGTTCCATGGTGTCTCTCTTATTGCTGATAACTATAGGTGTGCTAAGCTTCTTTAGGGGCTAACCTCCTCTATGGCTTTACCCTGTCAGATAAGGGCACGCTCAGGGATGTTCCCTTTCTCCTGGCTAACTGTGAATTTCCCTAGGGAACTTGTCTCTTCCACTGTGGTCATGTGCTCTCCCCATTCTATTTCATATTTACCATCCGGCAGATTTACTTGATCTCTTCATTTTGTCCGTAACCCTTCCCTTTTGCCAAAGAAAATGGCCATTGTGAATTCTTCACATGACCGAACCCCAACATTTTGTGACATAAATCACATCGATGTCGGTCCCCAGCTTGGGTGACCTGGGCAGAATGCCATCCAATGCTGAGTGAACAAAGGGAAAGGTCAAGGAAAACAGACCAGAATGTCACGGCTGAACAAGGGCACCCACCGGTGGTCAGCCTTGCTCCCAAGGGTGTACACAGGATCAGGCACTTTCAGTCACTCGGTCACTTGGCTCCTGGCTGACCGCTCAAACTCAGACCCTCTGGGGGGAAACCAGGAACCCGAAGCAACCAGAGGAACTGGTATAATTTGCAAATGCAACTGGGGGGTCTTAAATATGGTCATTTGTAAAAGCTCTTTTCTAGTCAAGATTTGGGAGAGCAGTCATTTCACTCATTACAGTCTAAAAGGGATTTAGAATCGTCCCAATACTCTTATAAGAGAAGGAACCAGGAGAGCTCCTTGATAGTCCCTTAATGGAATTAATCAGATGATTGGAGATCAGATGGATCCTGATCACTCCATTATGGACCAGACATTTGGAGCCGAAAGGCTTCTCATAGGCCAGCCAACCCCTTCATTCTGTGGCTGAAAAAACAGAAATCAGCAGGTGAAGTGACTAAGGACATGGATCGGGAGTCACAAGAGACCTTAGAGGCAGGATTTGAATTCAGGTCTTCCAAGATTTAGGAGTAGATAATGGATAGAGCCCCAGGCTTGGAATCAGGAAGTCCTAAACTCAAAGCCTTTCTCAAATAATTAGCAGCCATGTGACTCCAGGGCAAGTTTACCTTAGTTTCTTCATCTGTAAAATGATTTGGAGAAGGAAATGGCCAATCCCTCCAGCGTCTATTGCCAAGAAAACCCTCTAGACAAAAAGATCACAAAGAGTCAGACAAGACTAAATCACTGGGCAACAACTTCTTGATTCCTTGCCCACCACCTATGTATCTAGCTGCCCATAGTCCCACAGGCCATTGGGCTAGGAGTCAAATCTCCATCCTTTGGCTCCAAATATGGCACTTTTCTTTGCATCCTGCTGCAGAAGGGAGGATCCGGGTGGCACATGCTAGCTGAATTGTCTTCAAATATTTGATCAACTGTTCTGTGGAAAACACTGGCTGCATTTGGCTTGGCCAGTTATACCTATAACCAAAGTACGCTGCATGGCAGGGACAAAAAATGATGGACTGGAGGAAAGACAAACAAATCAGAGCCCTCCCCACTCAGTCTAAATCCCTTCCTTTAATCCTAATAAATTGGAGAGATTAATCATGGATCAGATATCTTTGTCCTCCTGTCTCCTTCCTGTTTCTTTTTCCACAGCCACCATCCCCGCACCAAATTCTCAGATAGCGTTTACCTGAAGAGATTGAGATGCCCACCTATCCCCCAGCTCTCTCCATTGCCTTTGACTTTTGTTTTGTTTTGTTTTTTTCTGAGGCAATTGGGGTTAAGTGACTTACCCAGGTCACACAGCTAAGAAGTGTTAAGTGTCTGAGACCACATTTGAACTCAGGTCCTCCTGACTTCAGGGCTGGTGCTCTATCCACTGCACCACCTAGCTGCCCCTGCCTTTGACTTTATGAACACAACCACTAACAATTGCTTAAAGGAATTATCCCACGAATAGGGTGCAGACAAATGTAATATAAGCTATAAACAGCACACAGACTTTGTAGTTGAGGTAGTCCCCTTTAAGGGGACTACCTCAACTTTGTAGTTGCTATTCAACTACTAGCTATTAAAATGAGAACTTATGGAAAGATATGCAGGGAAGAGATTACACACAGGAGGGAAAGCTCCGGAGACACTAAACTCCATTCCTGCGTGGAGAATTCCTGTAGCAGTGGGATTCCAGAGGCACACAAATATATTTGTATTATATCATGAGTATTAATGCTCCATTCAAGCTCTTTCCCATCGTCCATACTCAAAGGGATCTCGATGGGCTCGAACACTGGGCTGGGACGGAATAAGATGAGATTTAATAGGGATACTTGTGAGGTAGACAAACTTAAAACAGGACAAAAGGAGACAGGGTTTTCCCACTAGATTGTGAGCTCCTTGAAGGCAGGGACTATATTTTGCTTTTTTGTACTCCCAGAACCTAACACAGTGCCCGACACACAGTAGGCACTTACCTTTTTATCATTACTATGGGCCAGATGTGGGCTAAGTGCCAGAGACAAATTACATTGGGAGGGAAGGGCGTCCTAATGGAGACAAAGCAGCTATTGAGAAGTCCTGGGGACTGAATCAGGCTGATAGAGGAAGACCCCTAGTGTGGGTGAGACTTCCAGTGAAATGATAGTCTGGGTTAGAGAGTCTCCTTCACAGAAAAAGGGCCTCCAGGTATCCTGGATGGCTGGGTGTGCTTGGCAGAGAATGGCTAAAGTATTGCCTGGAGGCGGGCAGGAAAGGGCACAGATGGGAATCAGTTTAACCTCAGAGCCCTTTCTCACAGTGTCCAGCCAAGAAATCCAAGTTAGGTCAAATCCCCAAAAGCCTCTGTGGAGGTCGTGGGTAGACCTGCTATATCCTGTTAGAAATCCCAGTCATGTCGCTGAGATTCACTTTCCCCTGTACAATCTGCCCCTGGTTCATGCCATCTTTGCTGAACCCCTTGGTCCACCACAGTATCTTTCCCTCATGGTATTTTTCCCTTCATCTCTCCTCCACGCCATGGAGTGTTTCTTCTCTCAAACCCATATGCCTCATGGCATCTACTTCCTTACATTCAACTAACTCCTTTAGGGTGCAAAATCCCTTAGCACCCTAGGATTTAGCCTGCCAGCTAAGGTTGGCCCCAACCTCTTGGGGTATTTTTCCTGGATGATGGTGAGTTCCATTGGGAACTTTCCATCATTAATCATTAAAATCCCTTTCTTGCTAAGTATATGTTCTCCCAATCTATTTCATATTGACCATTCCTAGTGTTCGGAAAGTTCTCCTAAATAAACCTATGTTTTGCCAAAGGGAATGGCCATTGTGAATTCTTCACAAGACCGAACCCCACCATTTGGTGCTTCTCCTGGAACACATCATCTGGGGTCACGTCATTTACTACATCAGCCACATCAGAACAGTGCCTTGTGAGAAAGTAGAGAAGTCCAGAGGGCCTTCAAAATGAGCTTCACCAATGTAAGCCAGGAAAGACACGGCAAGATAAGCTGATACCTGGCCAAGACTGACCTTCCTCCTTTTAGTATTCAGATAGCTGAAATGTCCAAGAAAAGGGAAGGAGTTTTCTCTTTACTACGCTCAAAGAAAGGTTTTGATAATTTAGAGATCAACTATCACAGGGAAAGATCTTGCGGTCACCTCAAATAAGGATCACATGAAAGATTTGGAGAGTTTTAAAATGAACATTAAAAACTGTTTTTATATGTAACTGGAGAAAAACAAAATACTAAATAATTTTTTTAAAAAGAGTTGTTTTGGGAGTTCAAATGTTGGAGTTCTTGTTCTTCTCAAAACACAGCCGGTTTAGCGTAGAGCCCTCCAAATATCTCCAAATCCAAAGGTTCTGTCCTTTAGCCTCTGCCTCTGCTTTCTTCAGCCTCCAGCCAGCACAAAGATGGAATGAATCTCTTGTCTCCTTCACTTGGGGCTCGGCTAGCTTCCTGGTGAGTCTTTCAGACTAGCTTGGTCTCAGTGGGGGGAGTGCAGGAGCCCAGCCACCAACTATAGTAGTGTCAGATGAAGATGAATCTAGTTGTCCACTGAACTCTCCACTCATAGCTTCTTCCTCTGAAAACTCTTCTTCTGCCACCAGCCAGCCAAATGGAAAATAAGAAGCCAGAGGGCTTCTGGCGTAATTCAGCTGAAATCTCCCAAAGTGCTCTGTCTCTGCACCAGAGTGCTCCTCTCCAACCAGCTGAACTCTCTTCTGCGACCAGCCAGTCAAGTGGAATATATTCTGGAATAGCTCTCTCTTCACTGGCCTTATATCTGACTCTTCTGAGAGAATGGGATTATGGGTTTTCTCCCATAGTGCTCTCTGGCCCTAAGAGCTTTAAGGGAGGTGTGAATTCACAAAGGTACAAGGTTTACTTTGTGAATCTGGCATACTTGTGAACTCCGATGAGTAAAGATGTAAACACAAGCATTGCACTAATTAGTTCTACTTAGTACCTTGTTTCAGGTTCTGGCCCAAAACATCTTCTTGTAAGATTAGATCAATTCTAATTAGTTAGCAGTTTGTAAAGATTCCAACAGAGTTGGGATATTTAGCCTGGAGAAGAAAGGATATTTAAATGTTTCTTCTTCTCCTCCTCCTCTTCCTCCTCCTCCTCCTTCTCCTCCTTCTCCTCCTTCTCCTTTTCCTTCTCCTCCTCCTCCTTCTCCTCCTTCTCCTCCTTCTCCTTTTCCTTCTCCTTCTCCTTCTCCTCCTCTTCCTTCTTCTCCTCCTCCTCCACCTTCTCCTCCTTCTTCATCTTCTTCTTCTTCTTCTCTTCCTCTTCCTGCTTCTTCTTCTTTCTTCTTCTCCTGCTTCTTCTTCTTCATTCTCCTTCTTTTTGTTAAATAATAGCTTTTTATTTTCAAAATGTATGCAAAGATAGTTTTCAACATTGAATGTCTCTTCTAAGAAAAAGGGATTCAGTGTGCTTTCTTTGATCCTCTGGGACTTGGAGCTATGGTTGGAGGTCACATAGAGGAAGATTTGCTCTTTTTTTTTTTTTTTTTTTTTGAGGCAAATGGAGTTAAGTGCCATATCCAGGGTCACACAGCCTAGTAAGTGTCTAAAGCTGGATTTGAATTCAAGTCCTCCTGACTCCAGAGCCAGTGCTCCATCCACTGTGCCACCTAGCTGCTCCATAATTGACTCGATATCAGGAAAAGCTTCCAGTGCTATCCCCAAAATAAATAAATGGATTGATTCCGGAAGTGATCAGGTGGTGGGCTTTCTCATGAAGATTGGATGACTCTCTTCAGGGATAGATTAGGTTAGAGGTCCCCTTCTTCCTCTGAGACAAGACTGTAATGACTGCATGGAACACAAGATGTGGCTGGTCCCATCAAGCCTCCAAACAGACACCTAGGGAAAAAGCATGACTGCTGTCCAAGAACCAGCCTCGGTGAGTTGAAAGAGGTTCTATACAATATTCTGTATATAGAGAAACACAACACATTGTGTTTGTGTATAGAGTGTGTGCATAATATGCGTATGCGTATAGGTGTCCATACACAGTATGTATGTTTATGTGTATAGTATGTGTATATGTGTGTATAGTATATTGTGTTTGTGTGTATAGCATGTACGTGTGTGTGTCTCTGTGTATATGTATGGAGTGTTATAATGTGTATATAATGTATTGTGTTTGTGTAGATAGTATGTACACATGTGTGTATATAGTGTGTGAATAGTGTTATGTGTGGAACTGATTTAGTTCTGACCATAGCGTATATAATGTGTTTATATGTAGCGTTGGGATGTATGTGTGTGGATAGTATGTGCATATGTGCAATGTTCTCTTCTCTAAAATAGAATGTTTTCTGGGAGCAGGTTTCTTGGGGCTTCTGGGAGCAGCCTTCGTTTCAGTTCCAAGTAATAATCACCTCAAATGCAGCCAGGAGTTAAAGTCCAAATCCCTTCTTGTCTCCTTCCTGGGGCCCCATTAGCTTTCTTCGAGGCCTATCTCTCTCCTTGGTTCCTGCCGTTAGTCCTTTGCCTCTCCAGCTTCAGCCTCCAGCTCCCTTTGAGTCTCCAGCCAGCACAAAGGTGGAAAATGGAATGAATCTGTCTCCTCCTCCGAGAGTGGGCTTGTCCTCTCTGGCTTCTGAATGTCCCAGACTCCAAACTGGTTGAGGCTCCTCCTTACATATGCTCTCTTAAAGGTGTGAATCTTGTGAAATTCTAATAAGTACATTAGTGAACTAGAGAACTGTTAAGTCCCCTGCTAAATTAGATAAGTGACTTAGCACCTTGTAAGAATCCTAACACACATGTGTATGTATAGTGTGTAGTGTAGTATATAAGTGTATGTACACTGTATGTATATGTGTATATATAGTATATGTATGTTTGTATGTGAGCACAGCATTTTACATATATATATATATAGTGCATGATGGTATGTATGTGTGTATACAGAATATGTGTTTGTGTGTGCACACAGTATTATATATATGCATATATATAGTGTCTTATGGTATGTAGATAGGTGTATGTATAGTATATGTGTGTTGTGTATGTGCACAGTATGTGTACAGGTGTGTGTCTATAGTATGTGCGTGTCTGTGTGTTGGGATGAATACAAAATAGAATAGATTGAGGCAATCTAGAAACACTTCATAAAGAAAGTCATTTCTGAGCTGATTTAAAAAATTTTTAGCCATTTTTAAAATAACAAATCTTATTTTCTCACCTTCCCCCTGTAACAAACACGCATCATCAGGCAAAATGATTTCCTACTTTGGCCATGTCCCAGACCAGTCTGTTTCCTCCGGCATTTCTCCTTTGGAGGTGAGCAGCATCCCGCATCTCTGGTCCTCCCGCATCCCTGGTCCTCCTGTGACCCTGGTCCTCCCGCGACCCTGGTCCTCCCGCATCCCTGATCCTCCCACATCCCTGATCTTCCCACATCCTGGTTGCTCATCTCATTGATCAGATGTTTTAATCATTCTGAAAGAACTTTTAAGGAGCCCAAGAGACTAGAGGTGAGTAAATACATTCTAGGGCTCTGCAAAAGCAAAAACAGTAGAAAGCAAACCTGCTGCAGCACCATTTTGCCTGGAAAGTAGTATATATGAAAGAGAGCTCTATGTAAATGAGCCTGGAAAGAATAAACGCTTTTTTTTTTTTAAATAAAGCCTAGAAAGTTGGAGCTAAAAAGGGAAAGTTGCTAAAAGCTAAACCTAAAGAATTGTATTTTGTCCTGGAGGTAATAGGGAGTCATTGAAGCTTCTGGATTGGAAAGGGAAAAGGGAATAAGCATTTCTATAGCCCCTCCTACAAGGAAAGCCCTGGCCTAAGTACTCTATAGGTACTATTGTCTCGAAAAAATTCCCCCAAGGAAGCTGAGAAATTATTCTCATTGTACAAATGAACAAACCAAGGTAGACAGAGGTAAATTGATTTGCCCAGGATCACAGTTAGAATTGTCTGAGTCTGGATTTGAATTCAGGTCCTCCTGATGCCAAGAATAGTACTATACAACTGCCTTACATTAATCAGATCTGTGCTTTAGGAATATTACTTGGAGGAACAGCCAGTTGTTGCAGTGCATACGGCACCAGCCCTGAAGTCAGGAGGATCAGAGTTCAAATCTGGCCTCAGACACTTAACACTTCCTGAGTGTGTGACCCTGGGCAAGTCACTTAACCCCAATGGCCTCAGCCAAAAAAAAAAAAAAAGAAATAAAAGGAATGTTACTTGAGAGCAGCTAGATACTTAACACTTCCTAGCTGTATGAACCTGGGAAAATCATTTAATTCCAATTACCTTGTCATATATTAATTCCAATTACCTTGTCATATATATATATCACTTTGGAAGCTGTGTGGAGAATGGATTTGAATCCAGTTCCACCTCTCTCTCCACTGGAGACACTGAGTGATGAACAGCAACATCCTCAGCCATTGTCTTATATCTTTTCTCCTCACCTCAGTTCAGTTGAGGGAGTTCTTCAAAACCAGTCCCTTAACAACTTCCGAGTTTGGAGGCCGTGTGGTCCAGTGGCAAGGGCTGTGTTTCCATTTCCAGCATGGATGCTACCTAAGTCATTCAGCCTTTACCAATAATATGTTGAAGTGATGGTCAGAACAAGGCCTTCTGGGAAGGAGATACCGGTAATCACAGGCACCAGGAGGCTAGGGGTCCGTGGAGAAGGTGCAGAGACGCAAGAAGACCAGAAAGCGAGTCAGAAGATGTTATGGACTCTGTTCTTTCGCTTGTGGTTGAGTAAATTATCCTACTCAGAACCTTTGGTCTAATCAGTTTTTCTACATCGATCAATTCAGAAACTGTCCTGTTGCTGCTGCGTTCCAGATCAGCCTAGAAAGAATACACCTTGATGCAATTAGGTCTTGACTTGATGAAGGTAAGGGGGTCATTAAATGAGTCATTTAAGACAAAGAAGAAACCTTTATTTCAGTGAATGGGAACTTCGGCTGAGTTCACCTTTGACTCTGGAGAAAGAGAAATCCTTAAAGGGAATGAATGGTCAAGGAGGGATTGAATGGTTTTGAAAAAATGATTCTCATAGGAAACTGAGTGGATGCCCATCAATTGGAGAATGGTTGAGTAAGTTGTGGTATATGAATGTTCTGGAATATTATTGTTCTGTAAGAAATGACCAGCAGGAGGATTTCACAAAGACCTGGAGAGACTGACATGAACTGATGCCGAGTGAAACGAGCAGGGCCAGGAGATCATTCTATACTTCAACAATACTATATGATGATCAATTCTGATGGACGTGGCCATCTTCAGCAATGAGATGAACCAAATCAGTTCCAATAGAGCAGGAATGAACTGAACCAGCTACACCCAGCGAAAGAACTCTGGGAGGTGACTATGAACCACTACATAGAATTCCCAATCCCTCTATTGTTGTCCGCCTGCACTTTTGATTTCCTTCACAGGCTAATTGTCCACTATTTCAAAATCAGATTCTTTTTGTAAAGCAAAATAACTGTTTGGACATATTTACTTATATTGTATTTAATTTATACTTTAACATATTTAATATGTATTGGTCAACCTGACATCTGGGGGAGGATGTGGGGGGAAGGAGGGGAAAAGTTGGAACAAAAGGTTTGGCAATTGGTAATGCTGAAAATTTACCCATGCATATAACTTGTAAATAAAAAGCTATAATTAAAAAACAAAAGAGAAGAAAATGGCCCTCTTCTTCAAGATGACTGGCTTCAATTCAATTAAATAACTATTAATTTAAAAAAAAAGAAAAAGAAAAACTGATTCTCCCAGGGTAGGACAGAAGTTGTGTGCTTTCAAAGCCACCTTTTAAGTGAACTTTCACCCTGAATTCTGCAGCTAAGGCAGCTTGGTGGTCAGGTGGCTGGCCTATCAGTGCTGGGAATCAGAAGCCCTGAGTTTAAACCCAGCCTCAGAGACTTACTAGCTGGACAAGTCACTCCACTCATTCTGCCTCAGTTTCCTCGACTATAAAATGGGCTGGAGAAGGAAATGGCCGACCACTGCAGTACCTTTGCCAAGAAAACCCCAAAGAGCATCATGAAAGTCGGGAATGGTTGCATAATGACAGCTAATTTATCTCACGGTGTAATTGAACCTCCTGTTGAAGGATCTCATAAATCACAGCTTGCAAAGGACTTGCGACAAAGAGACAAAGATTCTCGGCGCCCGGGGGTATTTCTTAAATGTCTTTGGCACACAGGGTTGGCTGATGAAATCCTTTTTGAGCACGGGCACACAAACCGTGGGACCAGGGCTCTTCTGGGACTCCCTTCCTTCGATTCTCTGCTCTCGGGGTATCTTCCCCCTCTTCCCCTGTTGGATAAATTATAAATTCCAGTGGCTTCCTATTGCTTCTCGAAGCCCACTCCCACGCCCCGGACCCCATCATCCGGGTTCTTTCCGTTACTGTCCGTCTCTCCCGCCCTCCTGGCTCACTTCCTGCTGCTTACCAACAGGCCCATGACCCCCCCCCCCCCCACCCATGCTGGAAAATCACCTCTGTCTCTCATCCTTTACTTCTTCGGCCTTTGGGGGGCAAACTCCTTGAAAAGGCTTCGACCTTAGGGTTTGGGGACATTGTTTTCTCCTGGTTCCCCTCCGACCTCTCTGACCGCGGGGTCCTCTTCCAGATCTCTAACCTGGGTATCTCCTTGGGGTCTCTCCTGGGCTTCTCCCTTTGCCAGCCACTGCCGAGGATTTCATGACCGTCTCCACGTTGATGAGTTCGGGATCTAGCTCTTCCGCCCCCATCTCTCTGCTACATTTGCACGTCCAACTCCCTTCCGCCATTTCCAACATCATAAATTCGACGTGTCCATTATCTTTCCCCCTAAACGGTCTTCCTCTCCCCCTCCCCCTCTCCCTGTTGCTATAGAGGACACCACCGTCCTCCCAGTCCCTCAGACTCCCAGTCTCGGAGTCATCCCGGATTCCGCCATCTCTCTCCCCTTGCCATGTCCAAAATGTCTCCCTTTCCGCTTCAATGCCCATCCCCTCCCCCCTTTTAATTTGTTTAGTTATTAATATTTATTATTTTACTATTGTTATTATTTTGGTTTTTTTGCTGAGGCAATTCGGGTTCAGTGACTTGCCCAGAATCTCACACTTAAGTGTCTGAGGCCGGATTTGAACTCGGGTCCTCCTGAGTTCAGGGGCGGTACAGGATTCACTGCGCTGCCTAGCTGCCCCCTCGCGCCCGGATTATTGCCACGTCTGCCCACTCTACTCATTCATCCACCCAAGTGCTTTTCCTTAAAGCAGAGTCTGACGGCGCCTCCCGCTCACACCGCACTGGCTCCCTCTTGCCTCCAGAACAAAACCGAAATACTCTCCACAAGCTGCAGTGTGTGCCCCGGCTTCCAGGCCGTGCCCTGAGTAAGACACATCCGGCTCGGGGCACTTTCTGCGGCTCCCCCCCCCTCCCTCCCCTCGGACTCCTGAGCTGACCCGCGCTTGTTGCCCACTCCGTTCCCTTGTGTCCGGTTCCGTGTGCGTTTTTCTCGACAAAGATACGAGAATGGTCGGTCATTTCCTTCTCCAGCTCCTTTTACAGATGAGGAAACTGAGGCAAATAAGGTTTAGTGACTTGTCCAGGGTCACGGTCGGATTTTTGAACTCGGGGAAATAAACCCTCCTGATTCCGGGCGCAGGTTTCCTTAAATTCAAAGGAAAACCCGGCCTCGGCCACGAAGCCTTCCGGGCTCGATCCCGGCGTCCCCTCTGTCTACTTCTTCCCTGTCCAGTCCGCAGCTTGCTTCCTTCCTCGGAGTCTCTCCCGGGACTGGAAGCTGCCTGAAGGCAGGGCTGTAAGGCGCCCTCGCAGGCACTGGATGCATGTTCATTGATTGGTTAACAGCACGTGTCTGTTGATTAATAATTAGCAGCAATTAAGGTTGTAAAGGCGGAGGGGGCCGCCGGGAGCAAGCCGGGCTGACGGGGATCGTCGGGCCGGAGTAGCCACATGTCCTGGGGCGTGGGACGAGGGGGCCGCCAGCCCGTTGGGGGGCCGGGCGTGCTGCTCCCCCTGGTGGGCAGACGAGGCGTTTCCCGGAGGTCCCGGGCGGCTCCTGCCCTTACCCAAGATGGCCCGCCCAGAGTCCTGCTGTTCCCTTGCTCCTCCCCCCGTGGCTCCGCCTCCTCCCCCTCCAGCTAATAAGGAGGCCGGCCTCCGGGCCGAATGCAGCAGCGGGAGTCCGGCGAGTACCTGAGTCATGGCTCCTGCGCTCTGGCTGACCTGGGCAGCCGCCCTCTGGGCGGGGGCGCTGGCCCTGGAGGGAGGGATGCTGTACCCCCAGGAGAGCCCGAGCCGGGAGCGCAAGGACCTCAGTGGCCTCTGGGACTTCCGAGCCGACTTCTCCGAGGACAGGAACCAGGGCTTTCGGGAGCGGTGGTACCAGAAACCCCTGCGGGAGGTGACTCTGGCTGCCCCCCGGGCAGGGACGGGGAGGGGGCTCTCCGAGCGGCTGGGGGGGCGGGGCGCCGGGGAAGGAGGGCAGAGGCTGCGGCGGCCACACGCCCCTGCGGGGGATGCCCGTCCCTGGAGAGGCAGGCCCGACGCTGGGCATCCCCTCCCGGCTTTTTCCTCTTAAATGCGGACGGGGAGACTCGGGCCCCTCCGGCTCTAAATAGAACAGTCTAGACCCCCCTTATGGCCCCGGCTGAATGTCTGACGGGGCCGCCCGCTTGTCTCCTCCTGTATTGGTCATTCTGAAGCCGGACTCCCAGAGCGGGAGTTCGAATGGGACCGCGCAGCAAGTGGCCCATCCTCCTGTGCTTCTGGGTACAACTGGGGAGTCGGCGCGGGCGGCCCGGGAAGCCCCTCTCCTCCCCGGATCCATGCGTCTGGGCCCCTTGGCTTTCTGGGTTGGGTCGGAGCGCAAGAGCAGTTTCCCATTATTTCCCATCAGCTAAAGCCTAAAACCCCCCCACACCCAGGAGAAGAATGGGAAGGGCCCCACTCCCGGGGTGAGTCCCAAGAGCCCGGCAGCCCCTTCCTGGCTCGGCCTTCCCCTCCCCCCAACCTCCCCCCTGTTTCCTGTAAAAAGCCCTCCATGAGCCAGCAGTGGGATCTCATGAAAAGGGTCTCGGTCCCAAAAGATACTTGGCTCCACTTTCTGGGTCTCTACTTTTTAAAATGGACTTGATTATCTCCTAGAGATGAACTGTGAGGGCAGGATGCTTGGAAGGGGCAGGGGACAAGAAGAAGGAAGAAAGAAAGGGGAAGTAGGACAAGGAAGAGAGGCGGAGGGTATGGGCAAACATGGGGAGAAATGGGGGGACTGAGGAACCCAGAAAAAGTACAGGTGCTGACCTGTGGGTTCCCAGGAGCCCATTATTCCCTGTCCCAAAGTTGGGAAGCTGGGCAGAATGTCAGAGCTAGTTTGACCCTTAGAAGTCTCTCAGCCCATTGCACAGAGGAGGAAACTGAGACCCAGAGCCATAGCAGAGTTGGAACTAGATCTGGAATTTTACAGGGGAAGAAGTTGAAGCTCCCAGCAACTTGCTAAGTATCTTCTCTAGAACCCAGTGGGGAGTACATGATCAGTCATGTGCTCCTTTCTTCCCCATATTCTGGCACTTTCAGCACACTCACTGCTTCTTTTTCCACTTGTCCTAGAGGAGGAAGAGAGAGAGGGGATGCGTGTGCATTGGAAGGAGGGAAGAGGTCCCACTTCCCGATTCAGTCCCATTTACTGCTCATTATTTCCAGGCTTTGTGAGATCCAGTAGAAAAGTCCCCTCTCTGACAGGGAGATCAGTCAGTCAGTCAGTCAGTAAACATTTATTAAGGGCCTACTATGTGCCAGGCAGCCATCAGTCAGAGAGGTACAGAATATTGGGTCTGGAAAGGAATTTTGCTACCTTCTCATTCTAATTTCTCCTCAAAGATGTAACCCAAAGTGGGGTTAATAACTTGCCTAAAGTCACACAGTTAGCATCCTATGGATGGGACTAGGACCCAGAGCTCCTGAACTCCCAGTCCAAGATGCTGTAGTGTGACCCATTCATGCTAATCAATCTATTGGCCAGTGGGATGCGAAGATTCTGGACTGCTCCCTTGCCCTTAGAGAACTTAGAAGTTCTAGAGGTTCTTCCCCCTTCTCTTAGTAGGTTCCTAACTTTGTGATACTAGTACTGTAATTTTACATATTTTTATATATTGCAATTTATATATTTTATATATTGGACATACTAAAAAGCTTAGTTAGCTTTTAAGTTTTAGTGGCTTAAATTTTCAGTTCCACAAATATTTATTAATATTCAATTCAATAAATATGAATTAAGTTTTAGTGGCTTTAATTTTTTTTCAATTTGATGAATATTTAGCAATAAAGAATATAAATACATATTCAACATATATCTATTATTTTATACTATGCAAAGCACTGGAGATCCAAAGAATTTTTAATTCAATGATTTATTAAAGGTTAAAACGATACGAAGACTCTCAGGACATATTATATTAGAGTTTTGGATTCTACATGTAGACGAGCTATTTATATCAAAGTCTTGGACTCTAGACTTTTGAGCCATTTATATCAGAATCTTGGACTCTATATGTAGACTTTTGGGACATATATATCCTATTATAATATATATTCTAATATACTTGAAATAATGTAAAATAATTTATTCTATATTATATAATAGGATATACACATATATCTTATTATAATATACATTCTAATATACTTGAAATAATGTAAAATAATTTATTCTATATTTTATAATAGGATATATAGAATAATATATTCTAAAATACTCTACCAGCAGAAGTGTGACTTGCCCAGGGTCACACAGCTAGGAAGTGTGACATGAAGTCCAGATTTGAACTCAGATCCTCAGATTCAGGGCTGGTGCTCTATCCACTGTGCCATGTAGGTGCCCTTTTAGGACCTGTTCCATTAGTGTTTTGGACTCTACTTGTAGACTTGAGCCATTTATATCAGCGTCTTGGACTCGAGACTTTTGAGACGGGGAAGGCCCGGTTTCAGCCAGCTAGAACTGCCCATCTCCCCCTGGGGCTCCGAGTTCTTCCCTTCCATTACTGCTGGTGGACACCGGAGCCAAAGAGATCTCACCCAGAGATTCTGAAGGGCGGTTCCTGATTTCAATGGGAGAGTCAGAGGGCACCAGCAGAGCTGGAATCCTGACTTCTTAGAGAGATGGAAGATCATATCTCGCGGCCATCTTCTTCCAAGCTCTTCTACCTCGGCTCGGTGGAACCTTGTGCATTCCAGACGGGAAGGTTCCCGAGGCTACAAGCTCTAGGTTCCCAAAAAGAGCCTTATGGGTGGGGCAGGCACTCGTCCAGCCAGATAGCCCGGGGTCACTCAGGCTGAGATCAGCCCATAAGATGAAGAGCCCGAGGGAGATGTGGAGGGGATGGCTACCTGGGGGGCCACGATCTCATTTAAAAATATTTTGAAATTTATTTCAATATGATTCTTTTCAGTTTTATGTCTGCATTTAAAACTAGGATTCTGGGCAGAGGCCCTGTCAGTTTCCCCAGATGGCTGCCCCAGAGCCTCTGATCTGGCCCTTAGAGAGGGGCCGGGTGGCTTGTCACCGAGGCAGCAGACATGGAGGCGTTTGCATCGGGGTCTCCGACCGCGGGCACAGGATCTTTCTTGGTCATCCCCGTCTTTTCTCTCTCTCCCTCCAGTCGGGCCCCGTGCTGGACATGCCGGTCCCGGCCAGCTTCAATGACGTGGGCCAGGACTACAAACTCCGCGGCTTCATTGGCTGGGTGTGGTACGAGCGGCAGGTGGTGGTGCCCCAGAGCTGGGCCCAGAACCTGGGCACCAGGGTGATGCTGAGGATTGGCAGTGCCCACTACTACGCCATTGTGGTCAGTACCAGGGTGGGGGCTGGGGGGAGAGGACTGGGGATGGCTGTCTGGGGGAGGAGGGGTGTCTCGGTCTGTGTGCCTGTCGGTTTTTCTGCCCCACTCCTGGCACCTCCTGGCCGTGATCCCCATCAGGCCGCTCCATGGAGAGGCTTTCGGTGCCAGTCTTGCCAACACCTGGTGACACTGCCCAGAGGCAAGAAAGGAAGCGGGCCAGCTTTGGCCTTCAAGCTCTTGTCCTCGCCAGCTCTGAGCTCAGTCTCCCATGGGCCTCCATCAGAACATTGATTTCTCCCTACTGGGCCATCCTCCTCCTCGCGCCTCCCTTCTCCTTTTTGTTATAATTTGTCAGAGGGCCGTCACTTCATGGAGCTGATGCTATGATGGGCAAGTGACTCGGAATAAAGGGAGGGAGGGCCGGGCAAGGCCTCCGGCCTCACTTTGTCCTTGGCGGCTCCGGGCTCCAATGGCCAGGTAGAGATCAGGGCGGCAGGGGAAGGCCCCGGATGCCTCCCCCTTAAAGAGTGCCACGAATGCCGGCATCCCTGGGGAGAAGAATCAATTGACTTAAATTCCCAGACAGGACTGGCTCCCTTAGCCTTAAAAAGAATCAGGGAGAGGTTTTTCTTTTAGACCCTCTTGATTTCCAATTATGTCCCTCCCCTTCTCCCTGGCTGAGAGCCATCCCTTGTAAGACAGGTCAGAAATAGCCGGTTCAGTAAAAGTGAGCTATGACCGAGGCGGGCAGTGTGTGCCCTGTCCATACCCAGGGTCAAATCTAACCTCGGATGGTTACGAGCGGTGGGAACGGGACGGGCCATTCAAACTGCCTTTGCCTTAATCCCAGAAATGGCAAATGGAGCCAGAGCCCGCAGGGTCGTGTTGGAGGTGACTCCACGAGCTCTTGCCGAGTTTCCTGGCTCCGGCCCTTCTGTTTGCCTCGGGTTTTCCAAGCCTTTTGGGGTCATTAGTCCTATTAGCCCCACTGTCTCGCTTGCGTGTGGGAGCTGGGAATGGCCCCGAGGCTGGGCTCAGGTGGAAGATGTGGTTGAGCCCCAGGCCGGGCTGGCGCTGGGAGCCTGTGGATGCCCGTGCCCATCAATGACTTTGTGCAGCCCCGAGGCCCCGGCCACTGCCCTTCCTCCGCACTGACCCCGCCCCCTGCCTGCTTGCTCGCAGTGGGTGAACGGGGTCCACGTGGCCGAGCACGAGGGCGGCCACCTCCCCTTCGAAGTGGACGTCAGCAGGCTGGTCCAGTCCAGTTCCGGGGAGCTGAGCCGTATCACCATCGCCATCAACAACACCCTCACCCCCCACACGCTGCCCCCGGGCATCATCGAGCACAAGACCGACAGCTCCCGGTGAGTGGGGGAGGGGGATGGGGGTCCCTCGCCGGCTCCCGGGGACACCCAGGGCCCAAGAGCTAGAGGGGCTCCCCAAAGCCATTGAGTCTGACCCCCTCACTCGACCGATGTGGAAACTGAGGCTCAGAAAGGTTAGATGCCTTAGGATCCCGTGTCGACCCCAGCTTCTCAAACTGCTGCTGGTGACCCCATATGGGTCACCGTAAGTAACAGAAGGTGGGGCGATCGGCAGATGTTCGGTTCACTATTTCACCGTCTGGGGCTCGAGGGGAGAGTTTAAGAAGCCCTGCTCCGGCGGCCTCCTCCTGTGACAGATGGGGCAACTGAGGCAGAGGCGGCCCAGGGTCCCACAGTTAGTAAGAGTCCAAGGCGGGATCTGAGTTCTGCAAGGTGAGCCCCAGGTATCCAGGTAGCGAACAGCAGAGGCAGAATGACTCAGCCCTGCTGTGGAAACAAGGGCCGGGGGTGCCCACCGAGCCCAGAACCCGGCTAAGAACCCGAGAACGCAGCCGTGAACACCCTCTCTTCCCCCCAACCAGGTACCCCAAGAACTACTTCGTTCAGAGCACAAACTTTGACTTCTTCAACTACGCCGGGCTGCATCGCCCAGTACTCCTGTACACCACCCCCTCCTCCTACATCAGTGACATCACCATCACCACCGAGGTAGACCAGAGCACAGGTGAGGGGCTGCCCTGGGAAGGGGGGAGGGCCCCCGGGCGCCCCTCCAGGCCCAAGGCAGGGGACCCACATCCTACCCAGACACCCCTGGGGCCGTCCCCCAGGACCACGAAGTCAGAGGTAGCCTCCCAGAATGCTCGTGCCAAATGCCATCTCAGCAGTGGGACTGAGGCCAGAAGGGGCAGATCCACCCCGCGATTCCCCCCGCAGCCCTTGACCTCCAGTGTCTGGGGCTCGCTCTCACCATCGGATGTGTCTTGTCCTCCTCCAGGGCTGGTGAACTACGAGGTCGCTGTCAGCAGCAATGAGTACTTTGAGCTGGAGCTCCTTCTCTGGGACAAGGCCGGGACAGTGGTGGCCAAGGGGAATGGCCCCCAGGGGCAGCTCAGGGTGCCCAACGCCCAGCTCTGGTGGCCCTACCTGATGCATGAGCAGCCGGCCTACCTGTACTCACTCGAGGTAAGTCTGCCCCCTGCTCCGCCTGGAGGCCCGGTGGAGGCCGCCCTGGGGAGAGGGGGCCGGCCTGGGGAGAGGGGGCCGCCCCGGGGAGAGGGGGCCAGCCCGGGGAGAGGGGGCCAGCCCGGGGAGAGGGGGCCGCCCCGGGGAGAGGGGGCCAGCCCGGGGAGAGGGGGCCAGCCCGGGGAGAGGGGGCCGCCCTGGGGAGAGGGGGCCGGCCTGGGGAGAGGGGGCCGCCCCAGGGAGAGGGGGCTCTCAGGAAATGTCCTCAGCAAAAGGGCTTCTCACATAGCTCAGTTATGTCCCCCTTCCTCACAACAAAATCTAAGACACGCTAAGTCTGCCCCAGAGGCGCAAGTGAGGAGGTTCCAGGGGTCGCTGGAGGCAGCTCCAGAGGTGGCGCTCTCCCATCCAACTTTCTTATGTCATCATTCAGATTTTCATCAGAAACCTCATCTCCTTTCCGCCAGTCTTTCCCAACCACCCCTGGGGGGAGAAAGAAAACAAGACAATTTTTCTCAGATATTAATAATGGAGCAGAGTGAGTTCCTGGACTAATTACAAACAATAGGCCTCAAATCCATCCCCTCTCTATCCAGGAGTGAGGTGAGGAAATAAAGATTCAGAGAGGCTGGCGACTGCATTGAGCACAGTGCCTGGCACATAGTAGGTGCTTTATAAATGCTCAATAAAATAGAAATAAATCCCTGCCTATCTGCATCCTGGCTAAGAAAACTCCAAATTGGGTAGGTGGCTCAGTGGATAGCGCACTGGCCCTCGAGTTAGGTCAGATATGACCTCAGATATTTTGTAAAACTTTTAAAAATTCTTTTTCTTTTTCTTTTTTTAATTTCTAAAAAATACACATTGCTTTGTGAATCATTAAGAAAAATCAGAACAAATAGGGGAAAACCATAGGAGTGAGGGGAAAAAAAATGGAAAAAGAGGTGAACATAGCATTTGTCAGCCTCAGACTGCGTGACCCTAGGCAAGTCACTTAACGCCAATTGCGTTGCAACTGCCTCTCCACCCAAAAAAGAAAACTACAAATTGACATTGCCAATATTATATTGTATTAAACCCCGCCCAGTTACACTTTCCTGTTTTTGGAGGCACTGGCCTCCTTGAACTGCTCTAAATCATCCTCTTCATTTCACAGTTGAGGAAATTGAGATCTCTAAAGGTTAAGTGACTGACCCCCCAAGGTTACTCAATTAGCAAATATCAGAATCAGAATTTGAATTCAGGTTTCTCCCGAGACCAACCAGCTTCCCGCCCCACCATGCCGCCTGTCAGCCACTTTCCTGAGATTCAGAGCCCAGGGCAGGGCCACACTGCTCAGTGGGGAAGACTACACCTGGAGTCTGAGGCCTGGGGGTCTCAGAGGGGAGGCTGCCAGGGCCTGGGGAGCTTCCCCATGTGAGTTTTCCTGATCCTCTGGGCCCAGGGCCCCAGATGCTGGACACTGACTGCTCCCTCCCTACCCTGAGTGACGAACCCTGACCCTTGTGTCCTGTGCTTTGGGCTGGCAGGTGACCCTGACCGTACAGACAGGAGCCGGAATCGTGTCTGACGTCTACACCCTTCCTGTGGGCATCCGCACCGTGCAGGTCGTGAACAACCAATTTCTCATCAATGGAAAACCCTTCTATTTCCACGGGGTCAACAAGCACGAAGATGCTGATGTGAGAGATGGGATGGGGGCAGGGCACAAACCGGGGCCCAGGGTCAGGCGGTGTCAAAGGCAGTGCGTCCGTCTCTTGGGCTTTGGCTCAACCACCATTACTGATAACAACCTGGCGCTGTGCTAGGCCCAAGGGGAACAAGGTGATGAAATAATAAACACAAGTTCCCACAGAGCTTATGGTGTCCTGAGGGGACATCTCATCTACTCGGGTCTCTAGAACACGAGAGAGTAAAGGGGGGAAAAGGAAGATCCAAATTTGAGGGGGAAGAAGGGAGAAGGCAGTGACGATTCCTGAGCTGCAGAGGCCGAGATGGCACGCCGGGCAGGAGGACCGGCCTCGGCAAAGGCCCAATAGCGGGAGATCCTCAGATTTCGGGAACAGCTCATGGTCCGGCTCAGCTGGAGCCTCTTTCCTGAGTTATAAAATATGGAATTTACACTAGGTGGCCTCCAAGTTCCCTCCCAGCTCTAGAGCTGGGGCCCATACTTAGAAATGTCAGAGAGCACATCATCTAATGACCTCAGTTTTAATTTCTTAATTGACAACTTTAATTATCTATTTACTTATTAAATTTATTAATAGACTTAACTTTAATCATTTAATTAAAGTTTTTTTTGATGCTTCCTTTATTTCCTCATATTCTAATGTTACTCCCAAACAGCCAGACTTAGATGAGAACAGAATGGGTCGTACGGGAGTGGGCGGCTTCCAGCTTGGGGAGGCCCTCAAGGGCACCAGGAAAGATTTTTTTTTGCCCTATTGCTCCCGTCCTTTTTTGCATCTGGAGCCCCCCACACCCCGACTCCACACTACATTTCTAGACTTGGCACACAGGACTTCTCTTCATGAACACACCTGACTTTTTGGCTTGCTTTGTATCCCTGGTGCTGAGTACCCGGCACACAGTAGGAGCTTAATAAATGCTGATTGGCCACAACTTTAAGGAGACTCTTTTGGGAGCCACTCTTTGGAGAGATGGACTGCGGCTGGTGGGGTCTCTGGGATTGGGCCGGCAGGTGGTGAGCGACACAGGGACACTGAGGGGCTCCCTTTGTGTCTCCCCTCCTGCTGCCCTAATAGCCCCAGCATGTGTCCCCATCATTTCTGTCCCTAGGTCCGTGGAAAGGGGTTCGACTGGGCTCTGGTGATGAAGGACTTCAATCTGCTCCGGTGGCTGGGGGCAAATTCCTTCCGGACGAGCCACTACCCCTACGCCGAGGAGGTGATGCAGCTGTGTGACCGCTATGGGATCGTGGTCATCGACGAGTGTCCAGGCGTGGGGATCATGCTGCCGTGAGTGTCCCCCATGGTGGGGCTGGGCGCAGAGGCCTCGTGCCTCAGTTTCCTCATCTGTGTGGGGGCACCTTGTGCCCATCTGGGGTCACCTTGCCGGCTGGCACAAGGACAAGGGAGGGATCAATGGGGCCTCTCCTCTTTCCATAGGGAGAGCTTTGGGAACATCTCCCTGAATCACCACCTAGAGGTGATGGAAGAGCTGGTCCGGAGGGACAAGAATCACCCATCCGTGGTCATGTGGTCTGTGGCCAACGAGCCCGTCTCCTCGTTAAAGTCTGCTGCCTACTATTTCAAGTGAGGACTCTCTCTGGGGGTAGACAAAGGGAATCTAGTTTCTCTCCTCCCCACATCCTACACCGATTTTTTGAAGCATATTTGGGGAAATTATGACTAGCTGTGTGACCTTGGTCAAGCCACTTAATTTCTGTCTGCCTCAGTCTGCCAACTGGGACCATAAAAGCACCTAACTCCCTGGGTTACTGGGAGGATCAAGTGAGATAACATCTGTTAAGTGCTAGGCACAGTACTGGGCACAGTAGATGCTTAATAATTGCATATTTCCTTCCTCTCCCTCATAAAAAGGTTTCCTCCTTTCTTTAGAGAGATGGGAGACTATGGGTATGGATTATTGTATATTCTGTCAGACTCACCAGATATACTGATCCTATGGATCAAGGATTCCAAAGTAGAAGGGCCTCCAAGAGATCTGGTTCAACTCATTTTGGCGAGAAATGAAACGACACAGGATCCTAGATGGAGAATGCGAGGTGGTCCCAGAGGCCTTCATTATAGAACGAAAGAAACTAAGGATCATCGAGGGCAAGAGACAGACTTCAGAAAAATTGGACAGGAACCCTAGTCATTGGCTCCATAGGCAGCCATCCCACCCACTTTACCACATGCCTTTTGCAGGCCTTTTATTTGTTGTTACAAAGATTGATTTCTGGAATAGGGAAGGGATAAATTTGAAAATGAAAGTGAAGGGAAAAGAGGCTATCAATAAAAATTAAACTAGGAAGAGAGAGGAAGGAAGGAAGGAAGGAAGAAAGAGAAGGAGGGAGGGAAGAAGAGAGGAAGGGAGACCAGTCATGAAGATGAATTAGGGGAGCAATGGTAACAGCCATTAGCTACCCAACCATCACCAGCAGATGAGCTAGAAACTGAGCAAAGACCAGTGGCCTGAAGCAGTGGAGCCCTGTCACTCGCCAGCAGCCCCCTTTCCCCTGAGCCTCCCTTTCCTCCATATTATAAAGTTCTCATTTGATCCTTCTAACAACGTGGGAAGTAGGTGCTACCTCCCCCTCTGCCCCTTTAGCAGAGGAGAAAGCCCTTGCTTGCTGTCCAAGGCAGCCAGTGGGTCTCTGAGCAGGTTCTGCTGGCCCAGACAGTCTCTGACGGCCCTTTCTGGGTCTGACACCTCAGTCAGTAGAGATGCTGTTATAGGGGTCACAATGGGGAGGGAAAGGGTCCCTGGCCTGAGGAGGAGCAGGATGGCTCCCTCCCTCAGGGTTCTAAGGTCCTTAGAACAGGTGACATTAAGCAGAGAACTCTAAGGCACGGCTATTTTGAAAAACAGAATCAGCCTTTTTCTAGCACCCACTCTGGGCTGCCCATTCTGAGGCCACTTCTTGCCTTCACTGGCAGCAGGTTCCACTCTAAGAAATCGGAGACTCTCTGCTCCCCCTTGCCCAGCCTGCCCCACAAATACATGCGTTAGCGGCCTCAGGAGGCAGGTCATTTCTGGAAGCAGAGAAGGGGGACATGTGAGCAAAGAGGAAGAAGCAAGGGGGTAGGGACCGACAGCTCATGGACTATCTGGTGTTTTGTGCCATAAACAGGACCCTGATTGCGCACACCAAAGTCCTGGACCCCACCCGGCCTGTGACTTTTGTGACCAACACTAAGCCTGAATTGGATCATGGGGTAAGTGCGGGGATGGCGTCATTCTCGGTAGCAGGGATTACCACCAGACTGCCAACATAGATGCACCCCAAGGCCCAGACCCATGAGTCTGTGCTAAGGCCACGGGAACACTTTGGGCCTTCCACGGAGCCTGCTGTTTACTGTCCAATTATCCAGGGGGAGGAGGTGGAATCCGGCAAGAACGGGCACTGGCCAGCCAATTTCCATGCTGGTCCATCCATGCAATGTCAGCTGAAAGGAGTGTATCATCCATCAGCCAGCCCAGCCCTTTGTTTACAGGGGGGAGCTGACCAAGACAGTGGCCAGCCCCAGCCACCCAGCTGAACTCCGGGGTCCCTTCCTTTCCCACTCTCACTGCTGCCCACCATCTTTAAAACCAGGGGTGGAGAAGTGGCTCCCAGCGCAGCCGTTATTTGCTGTTCAGTTGTGTGATTCTGTGAGCCCATTTGGGGTTTTCCTAGCAGAGATTCTGAAGTGGTTTGCCATGCCTTCTTCCGCTCTACATGCACAAGGGCATTTCTGCAGAGGAGAAGGGAAGCATTCCCACCCTATCGGTTGTCCTCCAAAGCTGCCAGAGTTGTAAATGTCTGAGAAAAGTCTGTGGCCCCCAAAGAGCCCCCCCCCCACTTTCAGGGACTGTGGAGACCGTTTCTTCTTGCAGTCTCTGCTTTTCTCCTCCCTGGGCCCTTCCACACAAAGAAGGGGGGGCCTAGGTCCAAGCTGGTCCTAACTTCACCTCCTTCCAAAGGCACTTGGACTTCACTGGGAGTGAGCCCCACATACACAGGCACACGGACCGACACCCCTTCCAGGGCGTCCCCCCCACCTGCCTTATGCTTGTGCCCTGAGAGTTCAGGAGGAGCCATCACTGGGAGAAGACAGAACATATCAGGGCAGAGATTGGGAGATGAACATTTTTATTAGAGATGTATCATCATGAAGCTCACAGTGGACAATTCCCCAGGCGCCATTTCAGTGGTTCTTTGTCCCCTTCCTGTTCACCAGCCCAGAACTCTCACCCATGCCATACTCCCAGGTGGCAGTGTCCGGGGGGAAGGGTGGGCTGACACCCCCTGGGGTGAGTGAACTCCTAAATCTCACCCCTCATCCTGTTCTGTCTCCTGATTCGTGCTCCTCCCACATCAAAGTCAGAGATGGCTTTTTGGCCAGCCGGATAGGCAAAGCTTTCTTGGCCCTTTACTCACCCCCTTCCTGCCCACCAGGAGGAGGAGCTCGTTGGAGGCAGAGTCTGGGAGGGGGGGAGAATCACTCTACTCACTCAATGGCCAAATTGCCCAGCCCTTCTACATTGGACGTTAGCTTTATCTCTAAAGGAAAAATGGACAATATCAATCTCTCTGAGCCCATCCTGCCTCTTGCCAGTCTGAAAGCAAGGCCGTATTTGGGTGTTTTAAAGACTAGCCTCCCCCCACCGCCAAGCTGGAAGGGCCCAATCCCGTGGCTGACTGGCCTCCATCGAGGCTCTGAGTCCTGACCGTGGGAGACCTGCCCTCACGGCAAGCTGTTGACCTCTCCCTTAGGCTCCCTACGTGGACGTAATCTGTATAAACAGCTACCATTCCTGGTACCACGACTTTGGGCACCTCGAGGTGATTCGTCTTCAGGCCAACACCGATTATGAGACCTGGTATAAGCTGTACCAGAAGCCAATTATCCAGAGCGAGTACGGAGCAGACTCCATCCCCGGCTTCCACCAGGTGAGTTCCTCAGTGAGCCACGGCCACTCCAGGCTCATTCCTCTCTGGGGGTGAGCTTGGGCGGGCAGCCGACTTTCCTTCTCTGCCCTTTTGCAGGGGTATTTGTGGCGAGCAAGCCCCAGCAGTGGGAGGCCGCCCGTGCGCCCAACTCGGGTCCCATCCCTTAGGGAAGCTGCTCAGTCTCAGCCCCGGGATCGTTCTCCTTCATCTCCAGGGCTGGATTTTCCTTTTTCCCTCAGGAGGCTCAGCTATGATTACAGCCCCAGAGTTCTTCCTTTGAACCCTTAGCATTGAATAGTGGATCCCTTTCTTTTCAAACTCAGTCTGGCCCTGCTGAAATGTTGTCCCTACATAGACAGAAGCCAGTAGATCCCCTTTTTGTGATGGGACTTTTAGGCTTCTGATGTTCATCTGCATTGAACACACACCTCCTGTTTACCCAGCTCTGTAAATGGGGATGGTTGTGCATCAAAGCACCCCAATGCAGTGACCAGGTAGCCCCCAGACACCCACTGTTCTAGAAACCGAAGCCTGTTATTCCCCCTCATAGGATACACACAGAAAAGCATAACCTTTTTTCAGAATAGTGTTTTAAGGTGCATAAATCCATGAGATGGCTGCAGGAGAAAACAAAATTTAACAAAAAAGTTTAATTCTTGTCCCATTTCAAGTTTATAGAGACCCCCCCCCAAAAAAAAATCTCGGGGCCCATGGGCCCCAGATTAAGAATTCTCTGCTCTCCCCAGGCTCTTCTGGCATTTGCTTAGAAATGATATAGAAGATGGAGAAATCCTCCCCCTAAACTCAGACCCATGTTACTGGCCTAACAACACACGATTCCACCGAATAATCCAGCTAGATTTTGTTCCTAATATTAGATTTATTGGAGAGTGGAGAGAAGCTCCCTCTACCGGTGTAGGTTAGCACCTTCTTTGTAAAAGTGGATGAAAGGGAGCAAGAGTATGTGAGTGAAGGTGTTTGTGTGTGTGTGAGGGTGTCTGTAGGGTGTTTGTGTGTGTGTGTGTGTGTATGTTGAGTGTGTCTGTGAGGGGGTGAGTATGAGAGAGATCCACCACACCAAACTGCCTCTGTCACCTTCTCTGCTCCAAGGCCACCTTTGGGACTAGGTCAGGGTATCCAGCCGATTACTCTCTGTAGCTGGGATAAATCAGGGAAAACTGGCCATTCCCTCCATGCCCGAGGCCCTTCTCCTCAGGTCTCTATGGAGGCCTCAGAGGCACCAAGCAGGCGGCCGGGATGCCACAGGTTAGTTGGGACCTCTTCTCCATGCCCCTGGGCCAGCTCCCCAGGGTGAGGTGAGAATGGGAGCCCTGGAGTCCGAGGAAGCCCCAGCAGCTGGAGAACCAGCTGTGCCCAGGGCAGAGTGGGTAGGTCCTGAGGCCCTCCACCTCCCTGGTCTGCTTTTGGTCCTGGGGTTTCGTATGCTTCTAGGAAATGCCCCCTAAGAACATTGTTGGCCTCCACTGGCCTGTTCTAGAGCCAGTCAGGGTGTGCTCTCGCTACATAAACTGAATATTCCATCCGCACCATCTGCCTCCCGCTGACACACAAAGCCCCTTTGGACACTTGGACATTCCCTGTGCTTTCCCCCATGGCCTCGGGGTAAAGCCAGTGAACAAAATGAAACTCGGGGTAAGGCGAGGCCCAGTGGACGGCAATAGCACCCGAAGGCCACGGGGCCTGGAGGCCGGAGCGGCCCCTCGGCCCTCCTGCTGGCTCGGACCCCTAAAGCCCACCTGCCTTCTTCTCCTCATCTGCTCTCCAGGACCCTCCCCTGATGTTCAGTGAAGAGTACCAGAAGTCAGTGCTGCAGCAGTATCACTTGGCTCTGGACCAGAAGCGCAAAGACTACGTGATCGGGGAGCTCATCTGGAACTTTGCTGACTTCATGACAGACCAATGTGAGTAGATGGGCCGGTCTTCTGCCCCTCCTCTTCCTTAGTTACAAAAACACTGCTCCCAAGTCACAGGAGGGAGAGCCCGCCCGTCAGAGCGTTTGTTGGGAAAATCTGGGAATCCAAAATTGTAAATTTTTAACTAAACTCATTTTAGGGCAGAAAAGCAACTATTCAGTCTGTCTTAAATGATGGTGGCGTTTGGCTGTCAACTTTTTTGTTGTCGAGGCAATCAGGGTTCAGTGACTTGCCCAGGGTCACACAGCTAGGTGGTGTTAAGTGTCTGAGGCCAGATTTGAACTCAGGTCTTCCTGACTTTAGGGCTGGTGCTCTAGCCACTGCACCCCCAGCTGCCTCGTCATTTAACTTTTAAAACACATCTTTTGTCCTGAAGGTTTAACCAAAAAGCTGATGGATCCTGTTGATTTCCCCCTTTTTTGATGGTAGAACATGAGAAAAATGAGCCAGAGTGGTGTCCCTTCTACCACAAGATTTTTATGGTGGGGGAAAGAAGGGGTGAGCTCTAATCACCCAGACCAATCATCTTTTATTTTGGAAATGTCCTCTACTACAGTGAGGTAGTTTCTTTTGATAAGAAAACTCCCTTAGTGCAAAATCTAGACTTGCAGTGGCCTGGGGCAAAATGTCCGAGTCACACAGCAAGTACATGTAACGGGCAGAATTTGAATCCACATTTTCTGGATTCTTTGCCCAACTCTATCCTTTAGACTGCGCTGTTCCAGTCTCAGACACACTCATTTTCCAGTGTGTTGGAAAATAGTCCATTTTTCAAAGTTTATTTGAAGGGACAGCCCTGTGCTTTCAAAGAAATTCCTCCTTTTCAGCTTGATGGGCCCTATTCAAAATTTGGCCTTTTTTGTAGTAAAGATATAAAACTATAGTTTTGGCTAAATTCTCTAGGGAAGTAAAACACTTCTAGGCCAATTCCTGTAATATTTCTAGAAGCCTAAATATGCCACGATCCATCAGAGACTAGGGTAGAAGAGGCACCATAGTGGTTAAAGTCCATTTTAAATGTTAATGCTCAACTATGGCAAGTAGAGAGGGAGGAATAAGTTATAGAAAGGTGTGAGAGAAAAGGGTCTGGAAATGTGGCCTAAATGACTTCTATGTCAGAGGTCCCCAACTTCTTCATGGAGAGCAGCTGGTGTTTATTTCTCAAGCCCACACTCGTGTCTGATCAGAGCCAGGTTTACAGTAAGGTAGTTCATGCCGAGAACCCTGGGGTGACCCAGAGCAGTGCCATCCCCAACTATTGGGGCCTCCTTTGGGAGTTTCTGCTCAAGGGCCAGATCAGATGGTGCCCTCTGGTATGAGTGTGGGCACACCACCATAACTAATCCGTAATTCAGCCCCAATACCACCTGATTTGGCAGAGCCTACCAGCACTAGGTGGTGTTTCATCATCGTTCAGTTCAGATCTAAGTCTGGTGGGCTGGGATCTAGTTCATACTAACAAAGCTGCTTTTTTGCCTCGTTTTCAGCGCCATTAAGAGTAATCGGAAATAAGAAGGGAATCTTCACCCGCCAGCGGCAACCCAAAGAGGCAGCATTCCTTCTCAAAGAACGATACTGGAGAATTGCCAATGAAACCATGCATCCTTGCTTAGCAGCGATTCCACAGTATTTGGAAAACCAGCCTTTTTACTCCTTTGACTAAAGAACAGAACTGTCTCTCTGGACCAAAGGGACTCCTGCCCTAAAAGATAGGAAGACACGTTCCCAGGATTATCAGATTATCATTTGATTCAATTTTGTGTGTATGTGGTGTGTGTGTGTGTGTGTGTGTCTGGGATGTGGGGCAGACCTACCTGAAAAAATATGGCTGAAGAATTTATTGAAGCCATTTTGACAGATAAATGTGCCTTGTACTCACATCCCTTACGCAGATTCTCAAAATTGGGGTGTTTTAATTACATAGTATTAAAGATATGTTGTTACAAAACTGTGTTTCCCTAACAGCTCTGTATTAACTCAAAAACAAATCCTGGTCCCCTAACACAAAATACACTTTTCTGCACCCAGACCAACCAACCAGGATGAAATGCATGAGCGCACACACGTCAGAAACAATGGCTTTTCTCCCTTACAGCCACAATTGAACTTCAGGAGAACTAACACCCTAAACGTACAATGTGAAGAGGACGACGACTTCATTGTCTTTACTGAGATTCATAGCCCCAGCGTCTTTAGAATTCATTGAGTAAAAGCCTCCATAATTTCTCACCTCTTCCCTTTCTGCCCCCTTGGAGGCCAACAATAAGTTTTTGATTAAATCATTCCTCTTCACTACCCTGTAACATAGGTAGTCCAATTATCATCTTTTGCACAGCTGGAAAGCCATAGAATCCAAACTCCTCATTTTACAGACAAGGAAACTGAGGCCCACTAGGATCACACAGCAAATATCTAAGCTAGCTGGGAACGCAGGTCTTCCCAACCCCACGCTCAGATCCCCTATCACAGTCATCCACCTGCCTTTTCAGTCCTGGATGCCTCTTCACTGGTGTCTTGAAGTAATCATTCATAAAAGAGAAACTCTATCCTCATCCCCAACATTGCCCTAGTTAGTGCTGTGAGGAAGGACATAAAAGTATGCCCAAGGCTCCTGTCTCTATCAGGGATGAGTAACTATCCCACACAGACTTATCTGTTTTTAAGGGGCTGTTCTCACAAACTTCAGCCTCTTCAGTCATCAACTTCCACTCCCTCCATTCTCTGAAAACAAAACTCACCAGAGAGGCCTGTTGCCTCATCTACACAATGAGGGGCTCCGACTAAATGAATGGAAGGGTGAATTAAGCAAATTCTGTCCAATGCCCATTTTAGCCTTGCTTTTTCTATCTGTGCTCTCTAGCCTTTCAAGATAAAACCACCAATGTCAAATCAGCCCCATAAAAACAGCACTCAGTTGGTCCCCCAAAGAACCATACATTTCTTCTGTCACCAATGACACAATGTCACGAAGCTTCTCAAAGAGCATCAAGTCCTACATGATTTCAACACTGACACACAGAGAACCGTTACCCTCTAAGAGCCACATCAAAAACGACAATCACAACTGGAAGGCTGAATGCTTTGCAAATTAAGGAGCCATCCCTTTTCACTGGAGCTAGAGCATCAGGAGAGCAAAAACTGTTCTCTGCTTCGATGACAATGGCAAATGTTCGTAGCATAGATGTCAAAATGCTTAAAGCCACAGCATTTTTTTTTATTAAAAGAACAAGACATTACCACTTTAAAGACTGTAATACTGTCCAAGTTGCATGAAACTAAACCTATGAATCTGAAAAAAAGAAAACCACTTAACACATTTCTATAGCTTTGAAGCTTTTTAAACAGTAACATCTTAATGTCATATATTCTTAACTCTAGACAATCACATACCCAAGTTGTGGGTAGAAGTAAAATGATAGAAATCCCAGGAACTAGAATCTCTAGGGACTCAACTTTCCAAACATAAAAATTAATTTTAAAAAAATAATCCACAACTTAGTACGCTTCTAGAAAAATATCATTTTTTTTTTTTTTAAGCATCTAAGTCTCAGTCTAACATCTTAAGGCCTCTTTGTTTAGGTTCATCCAAGCTCCTGACTGGAAATGCAGAACTGCAGACTAAAAATGATTGCAGCAAAGACTTCCACAGAAAATGTCAACATTTATTTTATACCAAAAAGTTCTGTGCAACAAATAAGCATTCTTACATATTTACAAGGTTATTGTCTTTTTTTCTACCAATTAGAAAAATTGTGTCCCCAATCTCTTTTATAGAATATATCTTATCGATGTTGTTCAAAGGAATATCTGCCTGATGGCTCCACTTTAAATGAATGTTTACTTTGGAGATTAAAGCACTAATAATAAATATTTCCCATGGAATTCACTATACAGATCAACCCATGCCGAATATCGAGGCCATGCTTTAAGCCAGTTTTACAGAAATGAAACATTTCACCTTCTCTGGACTAATGTGGGGATCACATTAAACAAGTTTGACCAAACTAGAGTCAAGGGTTAGCAGATAATTTATTGAGGTTTAGTCCACCTAAGTTCAAAGCCCGCACGGACGTCTGAAGCATCGAGATGGGACAGTTCTGATGGTCAATGGAGGGCGGTGATCACGTTGCCTCTTCCAGATGCGAGCCGCTCCTTCAAAGAGGCGTCAAAGGTGGGAGGAGGGAAAGTGTGTGTTCCCTTTAAATTTGTAGGAATTGGTCTAACACTGATCTTCAGCTGGACCGTGTCCAGCCAACAATAACTGGGAGTCTGAAAATTTCCCCAAAACCTTTCCTAGTCCACCACAAGCAAGTAGCACAAACTCAAGATTCTAAAAGAACTGAAGATTCTTGATGCTCTTGTTTATCCATGGAAATATGAAACCACGAGAGCTGAAGCCACTCAGGATTTTTAGTCTTCATCATTTCTTACCTCTCTGCCTTATCCTATGTGCCTGTAATTCAAGAAATCCTAACATTTCTCGCAGCCAAGTTTTGATTAGTTGTTTGCTCTTCTGTCTGAAAATAGTCAAGTCCACACACTTTGGGACTCTTATTAATAACGGATTTAATGAGAAGTTGCATGAAATACAAGTACAATTCCTGGCACACAACTGGTTAACCCTGAGCTATTTCACCAGAAGAGAAAAGATTTTCACTCCAGATGACATCAGATGACAAAAACAGAAAGGAAAAAAGAAAATCCCAAACCTCCCCCAGACCCCCCTAGAATTTGTAATCCCTCCACAACTTGTTTTAATCATTTCATCAAAATTACATTCAAAACTTACAAAAAGCGTGTAAGAGAGCTTCATTTGTTCTGAGGCAATTCACCAATAACATGAATGACAAAAGACCCTGCTTTAAAAAAAAAAAGGCTAAGAGTTTTTAAAATTATCTTTTCTCTAACCCATTCTTCAAGGATGTTGGCAAATCAAGTTAGCAGGCTAAAACAAAATGTCCAATCCAAAACGTTTTTCCAGTCTACAGCAACATTTAAATTTGACAAATATGGTGACTTTTATTGAGGGGGGAAGGTGCAGGGCAGGGTTGATCAAGGGCAAAAAAATATTATGAAATCAAGATTCTTACTTACTATGAGTACAGGTGCTTATAGAGACAGTTACAATGAATGGTAAGCTCGTACATCAAGCAGCACATATTCATCTCTTTTGTGGAGAAAAAGCACATTAAGTCTACTAGTCACAGGAATGTATCAAAATAACTAACTTCTATACAACATATTAACCAGTGGTGCTTCCCCTAAGGCTTATGAGAGGAAAAAAGAAAGGAAAGCCTTAGTAAGGGTCCCAGGTGAATGTTAGATTCATTGTCCTCTCAATCGGTCTGCAAGAGAACTGAACATCGAGAGAAGTTTGAAGCGTACACTGCTGGTTCATACAAAATGTGATGGAAAACCGTCTCAAGGTAGGACAGGTACGTGTGGAGTGCTTCCTAAGTGATGTTATTTTTACCACAGCACTGTTAATCATTGAGACCGTCTTCTCCCAAATCTTAGATAAGAGAACTTAAGTGAATTGCCTTAGCAAAACTGAAACTACTTTTCACAAATTGATCAATACTCTCCTCCCCCCAAAAAATCACTTACGTTCAAGCATCATTGTCTCCTAGTGTTCTTAAACCATTAGAGTACAAGAAATTCATAGAAGAAATTTGTTCTTTAAACATTCACATTCGCAGGAAAAGGAAATTTTTGTTTCAACTGGATTAGGCCATTTTAAAATAAATCGGTTTGCAGTTTAGACATCCAGATCCCTAATATCCCTCCTCGGTGGGCAGAAAACGCTATCCGTTTTATAAGCTAGGAGATTTTAGTTGAAAACCACTATCGCACTGTGCTGACTCTCCAGATTCTCACTTTCGAAGCTGCTCTCTGCCCTCTAGTGTTCACATTCATTCATTCCCCGAGTCTGGTCAGCTACACTGGAACGCTACGGAGCTGGACCAACGCTACTGCTACTGCTCAGCCTAAGGACCAGAATGACCACATACAGTGCTTTTCTATATACTGCGAGTTATTCTATTCCATTCATGTGGGGTGGGGGGGGGAAAGCAAGGACACTTCTGCCTGCTGAGTTCAACACACAAAATATTTGGTTTAAGGATTGAAGACAGAAGGCACTTTTAATATTCTGTTTTAGGATGTTGACCATAGAAATACACTCAACTTCCATTGGATTTATTCTGCTCAGCTTTTCAAAAAATTCCTCATCCTGCACTTTCAATGGCTCTTAGAAAGAGCAAGGCCTGTGATCCTGGAGCCTCCCCCTTCCTTTGGTACCTCCAGTTCTTTCTTTTCCCTCCTAAGCAGACTGAGTCTCTGGTGAGAAGAGCAGGGTGTCAGGCCTAAAGTTCACTTCTAAATATAGCACAAATCTGAGATCCTACACCAGATCCCTCTAGGTCTCTTTAGTTAGCACAAAACTCAACTCACTCAGGAAACCTCCCTGGGGCTACACAGGACCTCGATCCTCCTTCACAGTCCTTGGGCTTACTTACACACCTATTACCAATGGGTTGTAACACTGCTTGGCTGTCTGGCACCGATTCGTATGAAAAATGTCTAGAGGAAAACTCAACTGTTGGAAGAAATGAAGCCCCTAAGGACCCTTAAGTTAATGTCACCAAACCCACCCCCCTTTCCCATCCTTCACACCCCAGAGACACCTTCCTCGTGGCCAGCCAGGCTGGGCCACTCATTCTGTGTAGGGAACAATCAGTCCTGTTTCATGACTTCACATAAGCTTGACTGGGGCCTCTCTCTCTCTCTTTTTTAAACTGCAGTTTCTTCCTCAGAGAAGAGGTGTGAGGCAGGGGACCAAAACCCCAAGGTCCGAGTGGCTGGCTAGCCCTGAAGCCACAGCTACTAGTGCCTTTGTTGAGATGCTACCCACCTGGATGGGCTTCCTGACTCCTTCCACTATTTCATTAGTCAACTATGAGCTGAAAATTCTTCAGTGCTACACTTTAAACTAAACTGTAGAGTGAGCTCTGCAGGGATGGATCCAATATTTCTACCTTTATTGACAATATCACATAAATGGATTCTAGTTGAATCTACATGTTTCAATCCATCGGCTAAAAATGTATTACATACTGTAAACATGGCAATATTTAATACAGTATCTCTATTCTAAAATATTTTCATGTCATGATCACATTTTTAATACCTGAAACTGAATTTATACATGTAAGAGAATTACTAGCAACTGTTGCTTCACTTGACAATCGGGGACTGGGGAGAAAAAACTCTACTTTGTTATTTCAGAAACATCTTCAAAGGAAAGTTAAAGCTTGTCTTTGATTGGCTCGGAGTATCCTCTTTTGTGTCCATAGTCAAACAGAAGATTGACACAGAAAATAGACAGGGCCCCTTCTAATTTACAGGATTTTTTAAAAAATCAGTTTAAGATTCTTAGGGAAAGTGTCTGATATGAAGAATAAAAAAAAAAATTTACTGCAAAATAAACTGAATGGATGAAGGGTCTCCCGAGGGTCCAGGCTGGGTCAGTCCTGCTTAGGCTGCAGCTGCCGTTTCCAGGCTTCGTTCAAGTAAACGAGTCGTTTGTAGTTGATGATAAGGAGAATGAAGTTCAGCATGTATGTGATAAAACAGAGAATGCAAAATTCCTTCAGCACAAAGTACAGAATGTACGCCAGGTACAGGGACCCTAACACAGACACTATCGAGGAGGTCATGAGGATTAAAGCTGCCACCGCACTGGCCGTCATGCCTGTAAGAGAGAGAGCAGGAGCAAGTCAGTCGTGCCTCAGCCCCACGGCGCGGAGGCCAGCTGCCCAGGTCAGTCATCCTGCTGAGGACACGGGCCCAGCAAACCGTTCCCATTAGCTCTGTCGTCTGACACCCGAGCCCAGACGAGGCCGATCGAATGGAGCCGTGTCTGGCCGTCAGTGTTCCAAGGAAATGGATGTACATTTAACTGCTCGTCCTGTTCCCAAACCCCATGTTTTCAGATTCTTAGATTCTCCCTACCTAATTACAAGGAAGAAAATCCTCAATCTCAGGTTAAGAAAGTGGTTGTATAAGTGGTGTAAAATATACCAGCGCAGACTTAAGTCAAGATCTTTGCTGTGAATTCTCTTTTGTTGCACTTTTAAAATATGCAACTCACTGAGCAAGAAAAATATTGAACTGATGACGATCTGCCCATCCACTAGGTCCACTAGCGTACTGTATAAAACCAAGGAGAAGGACCTTCATGAGCTTATCTGCCAAGAATTCATGGACTTGCCTTTAAGTTTTAAGGAGGTTTTTAAGGCTAAGAGGTTGGATTAGCTGTACTATACACCTCATTCATCCTATAGCAATACTGGTTTCTTTTTTTTTCATTGAAGGACCATTTCCAAAGGATATGCATAGATAGCATCAATGGCCAAAAAAAAAAAGTGTGTCAAACATATTATGGGAAATAGAATTCCCATACAATTCTGGGAGACAACCACCCAGTATATTCTACTTTAGGCAAAGTACAAGGATGAATAAAGGGTGATTATTCAATGACCTCTCCATGGGATTCTCTAAGATAGAAATGCATTTCAAATAGGACAGAAATAGGCATTGGATCTATGATTTCTAGGGGAGGAAGTTGCCTCTACCAATGCAGTGATAGCATCACCTCCTTTGCCATTTTTTCTCTTGGGTGCACTAAGATTCATTTGTCCCCCCACATTTTAAATTTGACCAGATGTATATAGCCATGTCATACACATCTTTTCCAGGTCCTTCTATATATCCATTAAACACCTTTTACACAAGATGATGAAAATTCCTCAGGAGAAGAGAGCTCAGGGACAGGGTATAAAATAAGGGAGCAAAAAGCAGAGGAGGAGGAGACCCAAGAAAGGCCCACGCTGACCCCAACAACTGGCTCTAGGTAAGTAAGGCCTTAGCCTCCTTTTGGGGGCTGTTCAGGTACAGGGGCATTGATCCACTCCCACAAGCCTGCACAAGGAACTGTTTTGGGACAGTTTGTTTGGGCCAGTCTGTGGCCATCAAGAATCTAAGTCTTTCGGAGGGTCGCTTACCAGTGCAGGCCCAAACACAGAACATATGCTCTAAGCTCCCAAATCCCAACAAGTCTGTATTGTCATCTCCTATCATTTGGTAACTTTTAACGTATTACAACATAAACATTAGAGGAGAGAAAGGGTATCTTATAGCTACTTGGCACTCGTCCTGAGTACCAGCTGCCTTGGGAGAAAGGCGTCTCAGTCTCAGCCAGGAGAATTGTACCTGACTCATCTGAGTTCTGAGACAGTTCCTAAGCCAGGTGGATCTAGCTGATGAAATTCTGAAAAATGCTCAACAGATCATGGATTATTATTGTTTTTTAATTATCACAATGGGATAACAGGGAAATACACTAGAAACAGCAATGACAGGAAGATTAAAGTTCTGGTTGCTGATTCTACTGATAACTAGCTTCATAACCTTGAACAAAGTACTCTCCCTTTCTGGGCCTATTTTCCTCATCTGTAAAATGGCTAAATGACCATTCGTGTTCCTTGTAGCTCTAGAAATTCTGTGATTCCTATGAGTAAGAACTGGCTTAGAAAGCTGAAATAAACATTCACCTTTTCAGAGAAAGGAGTGGTAGAGCAGGATGAATAAAGGCTGGGTACAAGAAATTGAAATGCTGATTATTATGATGTATCATATGGAACAAGGAGCACGAACAGAAAACTCTCTATGCTTACAGGTAACATCAAGCTCCCTTGAATGAGGAAACTCCCAAAATGATAAAGAGAAGCTCCCACATTGTAGGTGTGGATGTAAAAAGAACAGATGCTTCAGGCTCAACGAGAATAAAATAGTGGGTCTGGGAAAGATCCACTTGGAAGGAAGTGAATCCAGTGTATCAACAGCACAGAACAGGAAAGGGATTTGGGTGGCCCTACAGTTGCTGCCCAGTGTATTGGTTATTACCACAAAGAGACCAAACCTTCTCCTCTTGTGTCCACATTCACAGGGTATCTGCATCTGAAATCCACGTAGTTCATCTGAAGACAGAGTGGAAAATTTAAAAAGTCTAGAGAAAGGCAGCTTACTAAGAAAGGAAAGGAGATGAAAAAGGCTAAAAAAAAATGAGAACATAATTGGAAAGGATTCGAATCCTTCCTTGTGAAAAGGAAAAATGTGAAAGATAATAGGATCAAAATCAATAAAAATCTTGAAGGATGTAGGGATGGGTAAACAGACTTTTTTCCAAAAATTCCTGGAAGTAGAAGGTGTCTAAAGAAACTTTTAAGTAGTTCTAGAATAAATAAATGGAACCGCTAATTGACACTGAAAATAATGAAATCATAGACCTCAACCTCACTTCCCTAAAAGAAGGAAGAGACTGAAAATAAGTAGGAACAAAGATGCTTCGATAAACTCATGGAGGTGAAATCCAGAGCAAGTTATTAAGGAGAAATAACAGATATCTGCAGTCTCACCATGACTGGCCAAGTTTGTTTAAAGATCTTAGAAGAAAAAACTTAAAAGCTACAAGGGGATCTTTAGATCAAAGAGTCCAAGCTCCCCATTTTAAAAATGTGAGAACTAAAGCCCTGAGAAGTTGGAAGTGGAGAGAAATAATCAAGTCCTTCAACAAGCTATTCCTTGGTATCACTTACCACCTGTGAGATAGACAACACGGAATGAATCCTATTTCTGATCCAGAGTAGAAATGCTTACATTTCTTATACTCTTTCACCCTACATTTTTGCCTCCTCAAAACATAGTATATTATTCAAGTAATAGCTGAGAAGTGAAAGGCAGCTGAGAGTAGTGGACAGAGAGAGCAAGCTGTGAATGGGGTCAGACACTCTGAGGTTTAAGTCCTATTCTGATTCATAGAAGGTGTTTCCCTGGGCAGTATTCTCTAATATTGCTCCCTCTCCACAGCAACTTCACTCTAAAAGGTGACAAAGCTGTCCCCCCCCAGGACCTGATTGGCTCGGGGGAAGGGGGGGTCTGAGACTCCAATTATACCAGTCTCAGTAGTCTTAATATTTCAAATTGTGACAAGCTGTCAATCTTTATTATTTAGAGGAAGCTTCCTAATGAAGAGTTCTAAAATCTCAGTTCCAATCTAAGCCATTTCTTATTTATAGGAATCACAGAAACGGTCATTTAGCCATTTTACAGATGAGGAAAATAGACCCAGAAAGGAGAGATTACTTTGTCCAAGGTAAAAAACAAAAGATAAACAAAAAAACCGTAATGTGGAACAGTAATTCTGGGTCCAGTTTGGTACCAGATGCACATTACCATATAAGACTCAATCTATGTAAATTCTAAGAAATTTACAACTTAATGAGCGAAAATTATGAAACTAGCATCAGCTCATAAAAAAAATAAAAACCAAGACAAAAGGAGACTTATTTAGCCCTAACATAGAAAAAATTTTCTAAAGGAACACTCCAACACTTAGTCTGAAGGGTCCAGAACCCTCCAGAGGTGGGCTTTCTTATATTCTAATGTGACCAATAAGCCACTGTCAACATAGCCAAAGAGCACCAGAAAATAGCATCAATCAGGGTTCAATCAAATCCCAGAGGGAGCTTTAACACTTTAAAGGGCAAATTAAAATTACAGGGCCGATTCATGCTGAAGCCTGGTTGATAATGGTCCTATCGTATACTGGCCCCTTGGTGGCAATATCCTAAGGATCTTCTAGAGGTATCTTCCTTAACCTAAAATAACATGACTTGTCAACAAGATTATGAAGAAAACTGTCTGATGTAAATTAGAGAAAAAAGATTCTGAATTCATTTTTATAACTTTGGAGATGGTATCTTGGACATTAGAGTCTAAAAATTCTTATTTAGTATAAATATCTATGAGTTCAGCTATATCTTATTAGTTGTTGGCTGAACCAATTCCAAGGTTTAACACTAACCACTGCCTTCATGGGTTGTAAATTATGGGTTCTATTAATACAGCACTGTTGAATAAATCAACCATTCCTTTTCACAAAACATAAAAGTAGATTTTTTTTCTGACTAAACATACTACATGCTAGTAAATGGATTTTACACTATGATTAAATACTTACCAAGTAACAGCTGTAGTATATAAAATATAAGTCCAAAAATACTGTTTGGTTGGTTTATTGCACTGTCCTTTCCAAAGATGGACCCCAAAAGACCAAATCCTTGACCCCATCTGTAAAATAAGGAATATCAGTAAGATTACATTAAATCTTCACATGCTTTTAATCTAAAATAACCCCCAAATATACCATCCAATTAAAAACAATTTAATCAAATTCTCTGGTCATAAATGTTTGCCCATCAACTATTTTTAAAAGAAGCATTAGAAAAATGACTTTTTAAGTTTTATGCCAAATAAATTCAGTACATTATTAAAATGGAAGCACCAATTTCATGTGGTCTGGAAAATTAATACTTAATAATGTTGATCTGTGGACACACCTGGACAACCACACTAATTTTTAGAACTCATGCCAACTTCAGTATCTCTTGCCTTCTCACAGAAGGCCCCAAACAATTTTTTGATAGGGATGTCATTTTCATTATCAATATTGATGATAATGCTCAGCCATGTGGTATGCTGAAAACTGACAAACAGGCCAGATATAATGCATTTGTTCTTCTGAACTTATGATTCCTTATTTTGTTAGTGTCAATACGATACATTTTAGAAACCAGGAAAAGCAGTATTGCCTAGCATGCTTGACTTGGGAGCCAGGTTACCTGCCTCTGTTGATCTGCCACTAGCTGTGGGACTCTGGACAAGTCAGTTTAACCTATGGCTCTTTCTCATCAGAAGATTAGAGTATTTGTTTCTACAGTTTAACATTGTGATCTCTAAGATCCCTGCTATTTCCAAATCTAGGATCTCTTAACAAGAAAGAGACTAGAAAAGATTCTATTTTTTAAGTGTCATTTTAAAAGACTAAAACATTATAGCTTCATCATTTACTCATTCACCTTTTGTTTGTTGGTCAATTTGATAATTATTTGAAGCCTTGATTCAAAGTTTTCCATAGTCTTCCATTTTGTAAGAGATGCTGAATTTTTGACATAGCACAAACTTGCTATATCAAACTTGATTCCGTTTCTTATTTTTGAAAAATAACCTTCAAATTCTAAAATGATTTTGAAAAAAGGATTCTACCTATAACCCTCTTTGCAAAAGTCAATCAGAAAAGATTGTAAGTCAGAAATCAAACACTTTAAAAACCTAAAATTTGATGTAAAAAACCCAAAGTGACAATGTGGTATATAGGAAGCAACCCAGAATTTGAAGTCTGAAGGCCAGAGGATCCCAGGTCTGTCACTGATTACTTTCTGGTCCTCACACATGAAATATGGGACTAACCCAGGCAATCACTCACTCAATCCATAGGCATTTCTGGGCCACAACTCTCCGGAGCCCTTTTCCATTTCTCTTGGGTTAGGGTCAATCCTCCAGAACACTCTCCCTGCAAATAGGATGCCACTGGGAGCCAGACCTAACCCTGACCTAATAAACTGACAGTCTGCTCAAAGTCCCATTTTGGGGCCTGCGAGTTGATCTTCCCCATGGGCAATCCAATGCCATCCAGCAGTGCCAGACTGCAGTCCTCCAGAGGGGGAGTGTGTGTGAGATGGGAAGCCACTGGGAGGGGCTTCCAGCAGGCACTGGGGGACAGGCACTGACTACATACCTGGAGGCAAGGGCACCCATAAATAGGATTATTTCTGAACTTGATGTGTTATGAGCCAGAACTTGAAACAAGGTGTTAAGTCACTAGAATTGGTAGAAACAATGCTTATGTTTATACCTTTGAGAGTTTACACATTAGCTCATACATTAGTTCACAAGTTTGGAAGATTTCAGGATTGAGTATGAGATATCCAAATTTACACCTCCCACAATCCCACTCTCTCAGAAGAGGAGTCAACTTTTGGGTTCACACTTTTAAGAGATCATATATAAGAAGCTCTCAGTCTCAGCGAGGGTCAGTTGGAGATATTGAGAGCCAAAGTCTGTGAAGAGACTTGAAGAGATTGAGAAGTGAGAAGTCAGTTA